>NW_026729077.1:217500-223821 GCF_030272615.1 Cryptomeria japonica | reverse complement strand
TCCTTGGTGCGCACCAGGGCGCGCAACCCAGCCGAGGTGCCCACCCCGGCGAAGGTGCACGCGAGGTGCGCACCCGGGGCAAACCGGGCTCCGACTTCGTGCACGCCATGGTGCCCACCGCGGCGAAGGTGCACGCGAGGTGCGCACCCGGGGCAAACCGGGCTCCGACTTCGTGCACGCCGCACCTTGGAGCACACTTCGGAGCGCTCCTTGGTGCGCACCATGGTGCCCACCAGGGCGCGCAACCCCGCCGAAGGTGCACGCGAGGTGCGCACCCGGGGCAAACCGGGCTCCGACTTCGTGCACGCCGCACCTTGGAGCACACTTCGGAGCGCTCCTTGGTGCGCACCAGGGCGCGCAACCCCGCCGAAGGTGCACGCGAGGTGCGCACCCGGGGCAAACCGGGCTCCGACTTCGTGCACGCCATGGTGCGCACCAGGGTGCCCACCGCGGCGAAGGTGCGCACCCGGGGCAAACCGGGCTCCGACTTCGTGCACGCCGCACCTTGGAGCACACTTCGGAGCGCTCCTTGGTGCGCACCAGGGCGCGCAACCCAGCCGAGGTGCCCACCCCGGCGAAGGTGCACGCGAGGTGCGCACCCGGGGCAAACCGGGCTCCGACTTCGTGCACGCCATGGTGCCCACCGCGGCGAAGGTGCGCACCCGGGGCAAACCGGGCTAGGACTTCGTGCACGCCGCACCTTGGAGCACACTTCGGAGCGCTCCTTGGTGCGCACCATGGTGCCCACCAGGCCGCGCAACCCAGCCAAGGTGTGCGCACCAAGGTGCACGCGAGGTGCGCACCCGGGGCAAACCGGGGTCCGGCTTCGTGCACGCCGCACCTTGGAGCACACATCGGGGCGCTCCCGGGTTCGCACCGGCGTTGCGCACCGTGGTGGGCACCTCGGAGCGCACCGTGGTGGGCACCTCGGAGCACACCAAGGTGGGCAGCGAGGTGCGCACCTTTGATGCGATGCCTTCACTAATTTCCATAAAAGGCAAAAGAAAACGAGATTTTAAAATTTCCGTTTTGAAAGATAGTGAGAAAAAGGGAATGCTGGTGCCATCTTGAGCCCGCCCTGGTGCGCAGCCCAGCCAAGGTGTGCGCACCAAGGTGCCCACCCTGGCGAAGGTGCGCGCCCGGGCAATTAACCCAACTTCCAACTTCGCGCGCGCCAGGGTGGGAGCGCACCCAACAACCGGGCCTGGGAAGAGCCAATGCGAGAAACCCCACCAAACGCTCTGACAAAAAAAGAGGGGGCGCTCCAGTAACCCCGCTTCGGAGCGCACCCTGGGCAAACCCAGCCAGGGTGCCCACCCCGGCCAAGGTGCAGGCGAGGTGCGCACCCGGGGCAAACCGGGCTCCGACAACGTGCACGCCGCACCTTGGAGCACACTTCGTAGCGCTCCCGGGTGCGCACCTCAGAGCACACCAAGGTGGGCAGCGAGGTGCGCACCTTTGATGCGCTGCCTTCACTAATTTCCAGAAAAGGCAAAAAAAAGAGGAGATTTTAAAATTTCCGTTTTGAAAGATAGTGAAAAAAACGGAACGCGGGTGCCATCTTGAGCCCGCCCGGGTGCACAGCCCAGGTAAGGTGCCCACCCTGGCAAAGGTGCGCACCCGGGCAATTAACCCTACTTCCGACTTCGTGCGCGCCAGGGTGGCAACCGGGCCTGGGAAGAGCCAATGCGAGAAACCCCACCAAACGCTCCGACAAAAAAAGAGGCGGCGCTCCAATAACCCCGCTTCGGAGCGCAGCCGGGGCAAACCCAGCCAAGGTGCCCACCCCGACGAAGGTGCACGCGAGGTGCGCACCCGGGGCAAACCGGGCTCCGACAACGTGCACGCAGCACCTTGGAGCACACTTCGAAGCACTCCCGGGTGCCCACCGGCGTTGCGCACCGTGGTGGGCAGCGAGGTGCGCACCTTTGATGCGCTGCCTTCACTAATTTCCAGAAAAGGCAAAAAAAAATGAGATTTTAAAATTTCCGTTTTGAAAGATAGTGAAAAAAACGGAACGCGGGTGCCATCTTGAGCCCGCCCTGGTGCGCAGCCCAGGCAAGGCATGCGCACCAAGGTGCCCACCCGCGGTGCACGCCCGGGGCAAACCGGGCTCCGACTTCGTGCAGGCCGCACCTTGGAGCACACTTCGGAGCGCTCCTTGGTGCGCACCATGGTGCCCACCAGGGCGCACCCGGGGCAAACCGGGCTCCGACTTCGTGCACGCCGCACCTTGGAGCACACATCGGAGCGCTCCCAGGTTCGCACCAGCGTTGCGCACCTTTGATGCGCTGCCTTCACTAATTTCCAGAAAAGGCAAAAAAAAACGATATTTTAAAATTTCCGTTCTGAAAGATAGTGAAAAAAACGGAACGCGGGTGCCATCTTGAGCCCTTCCTGGTGCGCAGCCCAGGCAAGTTGTGCGCACCAAGGTGCCCACCCTGGCGGAGGTGCGCGCCCGGGGCAAACCGGGCTCCGACTTCGTGCACTGCATGGTGCCCACCAAGGCGCGCAACCCAGCCAAGGTGCCCACCGCAGCGAAGGTGCACGCGAGGTGCGCACCCGAGGTGCACACCCGGGGCAAACCGAGCTCCGACTTCGTGCACGCCGCACCTTGGAGCACACTTCAGAGCGCTCCTTGGTGCGCACCAGGGCGCGCAACCCAGCCAAGGTGCTCACCCCGGCGAAGGTGCACGCGAGGTGCGCACCCGGGGCAAGCCGGGCTCGGACTTCGTGCACGCCGCACCTTGGAGCACACATCGGAGCGCTCCCGGGTTCGCACCAGCATTGCGCACCTTTGATGCGCTGCCTTCACTAATTTCCAGAAAAGGCAAAAAAAAAAAAAAAACGAGATTTTAAAATTTCCGTTTTGAAAGATAGTGAAAAAAACGGAACGCGGGTGCCATCTTGAGCCCGCCCTGGTGTGCAGCCCAGGCAAGTTGTGCGCACCAAGGCACCCACCCTGGCCAAGGTGGGTCACGGGGTGGGTCCTAGGGTGGGTAACGGGGTGGGTACTAAGGTGCGTGCCAAGGTGGGTCATGGGGTGGGTGCCAAGGTGGGCACCAGGGTGGGTGTGCACCAACCCTAGCCAGGGTAGGTCACGGGGTGGTTGTCGGGGTGGGCGTCAAGGAGCCAAGGTGGGTGGCAAGTAGCCAAGTTGCGTGCCAAGGTGGGTGTCGGGGTGGGTGCCAAGGATCCAAGGTGGGTGCCAAGGAACCAAGGTGGGTGTCTGGGTGGGTGCCGAGGTGGGAGCCAGGGTGGGTCCCAAGGTGAGTGCAAAGGTGGGTGCCAGGGTCAAGGTGAGTGCCAATGTGGGTTCCAAGGTGCCAGGGTCAGGGTGAGTGCCAATGTGGGTTCAAAGGTGCTAAGTTGGGTGCGAGGTTGGGTGCGAGGGTGGGTGGGTGCCAAGGTGTGCTAGGTGGAAGCCCGGGTGGGTCGGCATCCCATGGGTGTCGAGTTGGGTGCCTGATGGGTGCTTCTTGTCAAGTTTTAGTCGTCGGGACTCATTTCGAGCCTTAGAGGTCGTTTCTTGTCCGGTTGCCCTGTCTTCGACCTGGGAACCCAATTTTGGTCCTCGGGTCCCATTTTTTTTTGTCTCGCATCCCACTTTTGGCCTGTGGCCTTTTCGGGGTCGATTCTCGTTTTGGGCATCAGAGCATGTTTCTTCTCCTAAAACCCAATATTTGTTTATTAAGTCTCGGAACACATTTTTGTTCTCGTGGACCCATCATGGGTCTTGGAACGCATTTGTGGTCCTTGGGTCCCATTTTGCATCCCGAAACTTGTGTTTTGGTGCTTGATCCCTATTTTGGGTGCCCACCTTGCACCAAGTGCGCACCCGGGGCAAACCGAGCGCCTTGGTGCACCGGGGCAAGATCGAGCGTGCACCCGAGGCGCCCCGAACATGCACCAAGGTGCACTCGGCCCACATGTGAGCGCAGGTCGTTGCGCCCGAGGTGGTGTGTGGGCACCGCGTTGCAGACGGGACACTGCACGCACACGACGCCCCGTCCAGGTGCACGCACGTAGGCCGGGCCGGGTGCACACCCGACGCCCTAGCAAGGTGCGCGCACCCGGGCAGGGCTCACACTTGGCGAACGGGGCGCACTTCGCGAGGGAGGGTGTGCACCTCGACGGGGGTGGGTGGCCGGGGTGGATTCGCACGTGGGTCGCGGTTTGCTAAGTACACACTGCGACAAGCTCATAACGGGTGCGATCATACCAGCGTTAGTGCACCGGATCCCATCAGAACTCCGCAGTTAAGCGCGCTTGGGCCGGAGTAGTACTGGGATGGGTGACCTCCCGGGAAGTCCCGGTGTTGCACCCTTTTTTAGTTTTTCGCCGGGCGTCGCAATGCTATTTGAATAAACCTTTTGCCCGTTTGCGTTCTCGTCGGGGCCGGGCCGGGCCGGGGTGCGCTGCCCGCACTACCGCGCGCGCGGGGGCGACACCGAGCGCGCACCCGAGGCGCCCCGAGCACACAGGCCACGGTGCAACCCGGGCGTTGTGCGCGCACCCCGGTGCGCCCGAGGTGCTGCGCGCGCACCCAGGTGAAATCGGTGTGCACCTCGGCCAGTGCGCGCTCGGTCGAGTCGCGCACGTTGGCCAAGGTGCACGGTGATGTTTCTTACTCTAAGGTTCCGCACCAGACGCCCGGGACAGGTGAGCGAAGCTGGGCGGGGCCGGGTGCGCGGCCGGGGCAGGTGCACGCAGCTAGAGAGAGCTTTGGAGCACACCAGAGGTGCGCACCTTGGAGCACACTTCGGAGCGCACCAATGATGCGCTCCATTCAAAAGTTTCCTGAAAAGGCAAAAAAAGTTGAGATTATAGAATTTCCCACTTGAGAGATTGTAAAAAAAAAAAATTTAAAATGAAGGAAACGCGGGTGCCAAGGTGTGCGCGCCCGGGTGCGCAGCCCAGCCAAGGTGTGCGCACCAAGGCGCCCACCCTGGCGAAGGTGCACGCAAGGTGCGCACCCGAGGCAAACCGGACAATTAACCCAACTTTCGACTTCGCGCGCACCTGCGCACCTTGGAGCGCACTTCGGAGCGCTCCTTGGTGCGCACCAATCTTGGGCACCTCGGAGTGCACCATGGCGCCCACCAAGGTGCGCACCCGGGGCAAACCGAGCTCCGACTTCGTGCGCACCTTGGAGCGCACGAAAGGTGCGCACCATGGCGCCCACCAAGGTGCGCAGCCCAGCCAAGGCGTGCGCATCAAGGTGCGCACCCTGGCGAAGGTGCGCACCCGGGGCAAACCGAGCTCCGACTTCGTGCGCACCTTGGAGCGCACAAAGGGTGCGCAACCCAGCCAAGGTGTGCGCACCCCGGGCAAACCGAGCTCCGAATCGTGCGCACCTTGGAGCACACTTCGGAGCCCTCCTTGGTGCGCACCGATGAGCGCACCCGGGGAAAACAATGCAATTAACCCGACTTTCGACTTCGTGGGCACCTCGGAGCGCTCTCGGGTTCGCACCTCGGAGCACACCGAGGTGCGCACCTTTGATGCGCTGCCTTCACCAATTTCCAGAAAAGGCAAGAAAACATTGAGAAGGTGTGCGCACCGAGGTGCCCACCCTGGCGAAGGTGCACGCGAGGTGCGCACCCGGGGCAAACCGGGCTCCGACTTCGTGCACGCCATGCTGCGCACCTTGGAGGGCCATGGTGCGCACCTTGGAGCACACTTCGGAGCGCTCAATGGTGCCCAACCCAGCCAAGGTGCCCACCGCGGCGAAGGTGCACGCGAGGTGCGCACCCGGGGCAAACCGGGCTCCGACTTCGTGCACGCCGCACCTTGGAGCACACTTCGGAGCGCTCCTTGGTGCGCACCAGGGCGCGCAACCCAGCCGAGGTGCCCACCCCGGCGAAGGTGCACGCGGGGTGCGCACCCGGGGCAAACCGGGCTCCGACTTCGTGCACGCCATGGTGCCCACCGCGCCAAGGTGCACGCGAGGTGCGCACCCGGGGCAAACCGGGCTCCGACTTCGTGCACGCCGCACCTTGGAGCACACTTCGGAGCGCTCCTTGGTGCGCACCAGGGCGCGCAACCCAGCCGAGGTGCCCACCCCGGCGAAGGTGCACGCGAGGTGCGCACCCGGGGCAAACCGGGCTCCGACTTCGTGCACGCCATGGTGCCCACCGCGGCGAAGGTGCACGCGAGGTGCGCACCCGGGGCAAACCGGGCTCCGACTTCGTGCACGCCGCACCTTGGAGCACACTTCGGAGCGCTCCTTGGTGCGCACCATGGTGCCCACCAGGGCGCGCAACCCCACCAAACGCTCGGACAAAAAAAGAGGGGCCGCTCCAATAACCCCACTTCGGA
>NW_026729077.1:187500-207500 GCF_030272615.1 Cryptomeria japonica | reverse complement strand
CGCGTCCGACAAAGAGAACGTTCCAAGGCGGCAGAGGAGGTTACCAGCCGAAGGATGCAGTAGCAATAACAGGTATAGTTCCGCGGCGGCCGAGAAGACTCACCGCATAGGAATCGGGATGCGAGGCGAGGGATGCGGCGGGAAGGCCCCGACGGCTAAACGGAAGAGGCTGCAGGGCCGCCTCGGAATGGTCCAAGCATCGGACGCGATTGGGACGACTACCAGTGCCAACCCCTTATCCCGCGATGCGTCCGATACACAGATAGTTCCAAGGCGGCCGAGGAGCCTCACCGCATATCAATCGGGGTGCGAGGCGAGGGATGGGGCGGGAAGGCCCCAACGGCTAGACGGAAGAGGCTTCAGGGCCACCTCGGAATGCTCCAAGCATCGGACGCGCTTGGGGCGACTACCAGTGCCAACCCCTTATCCCGCGATGCGTCCGATACACAGATGGTTCCAAGGCGGCCGAGGAGCCTCACCGCATAGCAATCGGGGGTGCGAGGCGAGGGATGGGGCGGGAAGGCCCCAACGGCTAGACGGAAGAGGCTTCAGGGCCGCCTCGGAATGGTCCAAGCATCGGACGCGCTTGGGGCGACTTCCAGTGACAACCCCTCATCCCGCGATGCGTCCGATACGAAGATGGTTCCAAGGCGGCCGAGGAGCCTCACCGCATAGCAATCGGGGGTGCGAGGTGGGGGATGCGGCGAGATGGCCCCAACGGCTAGACGGAAGAGGCCACAGGGCCGCGTCGGAATAGTCCAAGCATCGGACGCGCTTGGGGCGACTACCAGTGACAACCCTTATCCCGCGATGCGTCCGATACGAAGATAGTTCCAAGGCGGCCGAGGAGCCTCACCGCATAGCAATCCGGGTGCGAGGTGGGGATGCGGCGAGATGGCCCCAACGGCTAGACGGAAGAGGCTGCAGGGCCGCCTCGGAATAGTCCAAGCATCGGACGCGCTTGGGGCGACTACCAGTGACAACCCCTTATCCCGCGATGCTTCCGATACGAAGACAGTTCCAAGGCGGCCGAGGAGCCTCACCGCATAGCAATGGGGGTGCGAGGTGAGGGATGCGGCGAGATGGCCCAACGGCTAGACGGAAGAGGCCACAGGGCCGCCTCGGAATAGTCCAAGCATCGGACGCGCTTGGGGCGACTACCAGTGACAACCCCTTATCCCGCGATGCATCCGATACGAAGATAGTTCCCAGGCGGCCGAGGAGCCTCACCGCATAGCAATCGGGGTGCGAGGCGAGGGATGCGGCGAGATGGCCCCAAAGGGTAGACGGAAGAGGCTGCGGGGCCGCCTCGGAATAGTCCAAGCATCGAACGCGCTTGGGGCGACTACCACTGCCAACCCCTTATCCCGCGATGCGTCCGATACACAGATAGTTCCGAGGCGGCCGAGGAGCTGGGGGATGCGGCGAGATGGCCCCAACGGCTAGACGGAAGAGGCTGCAGGGCCGCCTCGGAATAGTCCAAGCATCGGACGCGCTTGGGGCGACTACCAGTGACAACCCCTTATCCCGCGATGCGTCCGATACACAGATAGTTCCGAGGCGGCCAAGGAGCCTCACCGCATAGCAATCGTGGTGCGAGGTGGGGGATGCAGCGAGATGGCCCCAACGGCTAGACGGAAGAGGCTGCAGGGCCGCCTCGGAATGGTCCAAGCATCGGACGCGCTTGGGGCGACTACCACTGCCAACCCCTTATCCCGCGATGCGTCCGATACACAGATAGTTCCAAGGCGGCCGAGGAGCCTCACCGAATAGCAATCGGGGTGCGAGGCGAGGGATGCGGCGAGAAAGCCCCAACGGCTAGAGGAAGAGGCTTCAGGTCCGCCTCGGAATGGTCCAAGCATCGGACGCGCTTGGGGCGACTACCAGTGACAACCCCTTATCCCGCGACGCGTCCGATACACAGATAGTTCCAAGGCGTCGAGGAGCCTCACCGCATAGCAATCGGGGTGCGAGGCGAGGGATGCGGCGAGAAGGACCCAACGGCTAGACGGAAGAGGCTTCAGGGCCGCCTCGGAATGGTCCAAGCATCGGACGCGCTTGGGGCGACTACCAGTGACAACCCCTTATCCCGCGACGCGTCCGATACACAGATAGTTCCAAGGCGGCCGAGGAGCCTCACCGCATAGCAATCGGGGTGCGAGGCGAGGGATGCGGCGAGAAGGACCCAACGGCTAGACGGAAGAGGCTTCAGGTCCGCCTCGGAATGGTCCAAGCATCGGACGCGCTTGGGGCGACTACCAGTGACAACCCCTTATCCCGCGACGCGTCCGATACACAGATAGTTCCAAGGCGGCCGAGGAGCCTCACCGCATAGCAATCGGGGTGCGAGGCGAGGGATGCGGCGAGAAGGACCCAACGGCTAGACGGAAGAGGCTTCAGGGCCGCCTCGGAATGGTCCAAGCATCGGACGCGCTTGGGGCGACTACCAGTGACAACCCCTTATCCCGCGATGCGTCCGATACACAGATAGTTCCAAGGCGGCCGAGGAGCCTCACCGCATAGCAATCGGGGTGCGAGGCGAGGGATGCGGCGAGAAGGACCCAACGGCTAGACGGAAGAGGCTTCAGGGCCGCCTCGGAATGGTCCAAGCATCGGACGCGCTTGGGGCGACTACCAGTGACAACCCCTTATCCCGCGACGCGTCCGATACACAGATAGTTCCAAGGCGGCCGAGGAGCCTCACCGCATAGCAATCGGGGTGCGAGGCGAGGGATGCGCAAGAAGGACCCAACGGCTAGACGGAAGAGGCTTCAGGGCCGCCTCGGAATGGTCCAAGCATCGGACGCGCTTGGGGCGACTACCAGTGACAACCCCTTATCCCGCGACGCGTCCGATACACAGATAGTTCCAAGGCGGCCGAGGAGCCTCACCGCATAGCAATCGGGGTGCGAGGCGAGGGATGCGGCGAAGAAGGACCCAACGGCTAGACGGAAGAGGCTTCAGGTCCGCCTCGGAATGGTCCAAGCATCGGACGCGCTTGGGGCGACTACCAGTGACAACCCCTTATCCCGCGACGCGTCCGATACACAGATAGTTCCAAGGCGGCCGAGGAGCCTCACCGCATAGCAATCGGGGTGCGAGGCGAGGGATGCGGCGAGAAGGACCCAACGGCTAGACGGAAGAGGCTTCAGGGCCGCCTCGGAATGGTCCAAGCATCGGACGCGCTTGGGGCGACTACCAGTGACAACCCCTTATCCCGCGACGCGTCCGATACACAGATAGTTCCAAGGCGGCCGAGGAGCCTCACCGCATAGCAATCGGGGTGCGAGGCGAGGGATGCGGCGAGAAGGACCCAACGGCTAGACGGAAGAGGCTTCAGGGCCGCCTCGGAATGGTCCAAGCATCGGACGCGCTTGGGGCGACTACCAGTGACAACCCCTTATCCCGCGACGCGTCCGATACACAGATAGTTCCAAGGCGGCCGAGGAGCCTCACCGCATAGCAATCGGGGTGCGAGGCGAGGGATGCGGCGAGAAGGACCCAACGGCTAGACGGAAGAGGCTTCAGGGCCGCCTCGGAATGGTCCAAGCATCGGACGCGCTTGGGGCGACTACCAGTGACAACCCCTTATCCCGCGACGCGTCCGATACACAGATAGTTCCAAGGCGGCCGAGGAGCCTCACCGCATAGCAATCGGGGTGCGAGGCGAGGGATGCGGCGAGAAGGACCCAACGGCTAGACGGAAGAGGCTTCAGGGCCGCCTCGGAATGGTCCAAGCATCGGACGCGCTTGGGGCGACTACCAGTGACAACCCCTTATCCCGCGACGCGTCCGATACACAGATAGTTCCAAGGCGGCCGAGGAGCCTCACCGCATAGCAATCGGGGTGCGAGGCGAGGGATGCGGCGAGAAGGACCCAACGGCTAGACGGAAGAGGCTTCAGGGCCGCCTCGGAATGGTCCAAGCATCGGACGCGCTTGGGGCGACTACCAGTGACAACCCCTTATCCCGCGACGCGTCCGATACACAGATAGTTCCAAGGCGGCCGAGGAGCCTCACCGCATAGCAATCGGGCTGCGAGGCGAGGGATGCGGCGAGAAGGACCCAACGGCTAGGCGGAAGAGGCTTCAGGGCCGCCTGGGAATGGTCCATGCATCGCACGCGCTTGGGGCGACTACCAGTGACAACCCCTTATCCCGCGACGCGTCCGATACACAGATAGTTCCAAGGCGGCCGAGGAGCCTCACCGCATAGCAATCGGGGTGCGAGGCGAGGGATGCGGCGAGGAAGGACCCAACGGCTAGACGGAAGAGGCTTCAGGGCCGCCTCGGAATGGTCCAAGCATCGGACGCGCTTGGGGCGACTACCAGTGACAACCCCTTATCCCGCGACGCGTCCGATACACAGATAGTTCCAAGGCGGCCGAGGAGCCTCACCGCATAGCAATCGGGGTGCGAGTCGAGGGATGCGGCGAGAAGGACCCAACGGCTAGACGGAAGAGGCTTCAGGGCCGCCTCGGAATGGTCCAAGCATCGGACGCGCTTGGGGCGACTACCAGTGACAACCCCTTATCCCGCGATGCGTCTGATACACAGATAGTTCCAAGGCGGCCGAGGAGCCTCACCGCATAGCAATCGGGGTGCGAGGCAAGGGATGCGGCGAGAAGGACCCAACGGCTAGACGGAAGAGGCTTCAGGGCCGCCTCGGAATGGTCCAAGCATCGGACGCGCTTGGGGCGACTACCGTTGCCAACCCCTTATCCCGCGATGCGTCTGATACACAGATAGTTCCGAGGCGGCCGAGGAGCCTCACCGCATAGCAATCGGGTTGCGAGGCAGATTATTGGGAAGGGAACCCCCTGGGATGCGGCTCAAGCAGTGCCCAAAGGGACTGGAATGCGGAATCACATCGAGAGACCCAAATGCTATACGAGGGCTCAAATCGAATTATCGATTTGGCCACGACATGGACGCATCGGAACGACTACCTTTGCCGAACCACTCGCAATTGCATCCATACCGAAACCAATAGACATTTCCGTTAGAGCCCTCGCATAGCATTCGGGAATCTCGCATGCCCCTCTAAATCGACCAATGCTGGCGCTCAACGAAAATCCGAGCGCTACCACCGTTCGAGCGCCAGCATTGGTCGAGTTAGAGGGGCACGGGGGAGAATGCTCCAGTCAACACCTCCCCTATATAAGTTATTTGTCCGATTCTCGCACAACCGTAGTCTGCCTCGTCGAATCAAACAACGGTCCCAGATTCCGACTTCCGTTCCGTAGAGACCCAAAAGCTAGATGGAGGCTCGCAAGAAAGAGAGTCGGCGCATAGCAATCGGGTTTCTCGAACGTTTAGGGACCGAGCTCACTTGCGGATAGGGCAAAATCCGCCAAGCAACCCAAAAGCTAGACGGGGGCTCGAATCGAATCGCCTAGGCGGCCACAACAACGACGTGTTGGATCGACTACCAGTGCCAAACCATTCAGCAAGACTAGTCTGTGTCGAGGCCGGATAGAGATTCTCAGAGAGCGCCCGTACAGCATTTAGGAGACCTGCCGCGTCCCTCACACTCGACAAATGGTGGTGCACGTTTATAAATCCGAGCGATCCCAACCCTTTCAAGCACCAACATCGGTCGAGATAGAGGGGCACGGAGGGGGCTGCGTGAGACAACACAGTCCCCTATATAAGTTATTTGTCCGATTCTCACACATCCGAAGAATGGTCATCAAATCGGACAACAGCCCAAACTTCCGACTTCCGTCCCAGAAAGCCCAAGAGCTATCTAAAACGTTCATGGCCGGAACTCGATCGCGGCTATACCAGTCCGCCAAGCAACCCAAAAGCTAGACTGGAGCTCTAGTCGAATCACCTCTGTGGCCATTGCAAGGACGTGTTGGAGCGACTACCATTGCCGAACCATTCCGCAGGTCGAGTCCATACCAAGGCCGCATAGAGATTCACGATGAGCTCCTGCATAGCAATCAGGAGACTTGCCGTGTCCATCACAATCGATAAATCCTGGTGCAAGATTTTTGCATCCGAGCGCTCCAACCAGTCGAGCACCAGCATCAATCGACATAAACGGGCACGGGGGGAGGATGCTCGAGAACACTACCTCCCCTATATAAGTTATTTGTCCGATTCTCAAGCAGCCGAAGTCTGGTCATCGAATCGGGTCAAAGACCACAACTTCCGACTTTACCCACAATGCAAGTCATCGAATCGAACATCGGCCCCCGAGTCGGACTCCATGCGTATGTCAGGTCATCGGACCCAAATTCCGCCTTCCTGCGCATGGCGGGCCATCAATATCAACTCGGTCATCGGACCCAAACTCCGCCTTTCTGCGCATGGCACGCCTTCAAATCGGTCATCGGACCCAAATTCCGCCTTCCTGTGCATGGCGGGCCATCAACATCAACTCGGTCATCGGACCCAAATTCCGCCTTTCTGCGCATGGCACGCCATCAACTCGGTCATCGGACCCAAATTCCGCCTTCCTGCGCATGGCAGGTCATCGGACACAAATTCAGACCTCGCCAATATGCCTACGTATCGAATCGGTCATCGGACCCAACTTCCGACTTCATCCATACTGTAGGGTCTTTGAGGTTGGCGCGGTGCGCTCAACCCGGGGAGTCGACCCATCGAAGCATACACCTCCCCTATATAAGCTATTTGTCCGATTCCCACACCTGTGTAGTTTGCACCTCTGACCAGGACATCGACCCCAACTTCCGAACTCGACTGCAACGACGGCACCAGCGCCTTGGTGCGCACCTTGCGACGCACAGTCCCAACATTCGCCTTCCTGCACATGGCAGGTCATCGGACCCAAATTCCGACCTCGCGAGTATGCCTACATATCGAATCGGTCATCGGACACAACTTCCGACTTCATCCATACCGTAGGGTCTTTGAGGTTGGCGCGGTGCGCTCAACCCGGGGAGTCGACCCAACGAAGCATACACCTCCCCTATATAAGCTATTTGTCCGATTCCCACACCTGTGTAGTTTGCACCTCCGATCAGGACATCGACCCCAACTTCCGAACTCGCCTGCAACGACCGAACCAGCGCCTTGGTGCGCACCTTGCAACGCACAGTGCCAACATTCGCCTTCCTGCACATGGCAGGTCATCGGACCCAAATTCCGACCTCGCGAGTATGCCTACATATCGAATCGGTCATCGGACCCAACTTCCGACTTCATCCATACCGTAGGGTCTTTGAGGTTGGCGCGGTGCGCTCAACCCGGGGAGTCGACCCAACGAAGCATACACCTCCCCTATATAAGCTATTTGTCCGATTCCCACACCTGTGTAGCTTGCACCTCCGATCAGGACATCGACCCCAACTTCCGAACTCGACTAAAAAGACCGCACCAGCACCTTGGTGTGCACCTTGCAACGCACAGTGCCAACATTCGCCTTCCTGCACATGGCAGGTCATCGGACCCAAATTCCGACCTCATGAGCATACCTACTAATCGAATCGGTCATCGGACCCAACTTCCGACTTCATCCATACCGTAGGGTCTTTGAGGTTGGCGCGGTGCGCTCAACCTGGGGAGTCGACCCATCGAAGCATACACCTCCCCTATATAAGCTATTTGTCCGATTCCGACACCTGTGTAGTTTGCACCTCCGCTCAGGACATCGACCCCAACTTCCGAACTCGCCTGCAACGACCGAACCAGCGCCTTGGTGCGCACCAAAAGTGCGCACTTTTGGAGGGCACTTTTGTGCGCTCCAAAGGTGCGCACTTTTGGAGGGCACTTTTGTGCGCTCCAAAGGTGCGCACTTTTGGAGGGCACTTTTTGGAGGGCACTTTTGTGCGCTCCAAAGGTGCGCACTTTTGGAGGGCACTTTTTGGAGGGCACTTTTCTGCGCTCCAAAGGTGCGCACTTTTGGAGGGCACTTTTTGGAGGGCACTTTTCTGCGCTCCAAAGGTGCGCACTTTTGGAGGGCACTTTTTGGAGGGCACTTTTCTGCGCTCCAAAGGTGCGCACTTTTGGAGGGCACTTTTTGGAGGGCACTTTTCTGCGCTCCAAAGGTGCGCACTTTTGGAGGGCACTTTTGTGCACTCCAAAGGTGCACACTTTTGGAGGGCACTTTTTGGAGGGCACTTTTCTGCACTCCAAAGGTGCGCACTTTTGGAGGGCACTTTTTGGAGGGCACTTTTGTGCGCTCCAAAGGTGCGCACTTTTGGAGGGCACTTTTTGGAGGGCACTTTTGTGCGCTCCAAAGGTGCGCACTTTTGGAGGGCACTTTTGTGCACTCCAAAGGTGCGCACTTTTGGAGGGCACTTTTCCTGCGCTCCAAAGGTGCACACCTAGGTGAGCACCTTCGACCACACCTTGTAGCACACCAAACTCTGACTTTCGACTTCATCCGCAATGCAGGGTCTTTGAGGTTGGCGCAATGCGCACAACCAGGGGAGTCGACCCATCAAACCCAACACCTCCCCTATATAAGCTATTTGTCTGATTCTCATACATGCGTAGCCTGCAGGAGCAATTAGGACATCGACCCCAACTTTCGGCTTCTAAACGAAAACAAGGTCTTTGAGGTTGGTGTAATGCGAACAACTAGGGGAGTCAACCCATCAAACCCAACACCTCCCCTATATAAGCTATTTGTCTGATTCTCATACATGTGTAGTCTACAGGAGCAATTAGGACATCGACCCCAACTTTTGACTTCTTAACGAAAACAAGGTCTTTGAGGTTGACGTAATGCGCACAACCAGGGGAGTCGACCCATCAAACCCAACACCTCCCCTATATAAGCTATTTGTCCGATTCTCATACATGTGTAGCCTACAGGAGCCATTAGGACATTGACCCCAACTTTTGACTTCTTAACGAAAACAAGGTCTTTGAGGTTGGCGTAATGCGCACAACCAAGGGAGTTGACCCATCAAACCCAACACCTCCCCTATATAAGCTATTTGTCTGATTCTCATACATGTGTAGCCTGCAACAACGATTAGGACATCCACCCCAACTTCTGAATTCGTCTGCGTTGACCGCACCAAAGGTGCACGCCTTGGTGCTCACCAAAATCCGACTTCCGACTTCTTCTGCTATGCGGGGTCTTTGAGGTTGGCGCAGTGCGCACAACCAGGGGAGTCAACCCACCGAATGCAACACCTCCCCTATATAAGCTATTTGTCTGATTCTCATACATGCGTAGACTGCAGCAATGATTAGGACATCCACCCCAACTTTTGACTTCTTAAACAAGACAGGGTCTTTGAAGTTGGTGCAGTGCACACAACCAGGGGAGTCGACCCATCAAACGCAACACCTCCCCTATATAAAGCTATTTGTCCGATTCTCATACGTGTAGTCTGCAGCAGCGATTAGGACATCGACCCCAACTTCCGAATTCGTTTGCATTGACCGCACCAAAGGTGCACGCCTTGGTGTGCACCTTGGAGTGCACTTTGGTGCTCACCTCGGTGCACACTTTGGTGTGCACCTCGGTGTGCACCAAAGGTGCGCACCTTGGAGCGCACCAAAGGTGTACACTTTGGAGCGCACCACATAGGGTCTTTGAGAGGTTGGCGCAGTGCGCACACCAAGGTGGGTGTTGAGGTGCGTGCCGAGGTGGGTGGGTGCTAGGGTGCGCTCCATGGTGGGTGCCAGGGTGGGTGCGTGCTAGGGTGGATTCCAAAGAGGGTCATAGGGTGGGTGCCAAGGTGGGTTGGTGATATAGTGGGTTCAAAGGTGGGTACTAGGGTGGGTTCCAAGGTGGGTCACAAGTTGGGTGCCAGGATGCGTGGGTGTTAGGTTGGGTGCCAAGGTGGGCTCCTGCGTGGGTGGGTGCTAGGGTGGGTTTCAAGGTGGACGCGAGGGCGGGTGCCAAGGTGGGTAACAAGTTGGGTGTTAGGATGGGTGAGTGCTAGAGTGGGTGCCAAGGTGGGTGGGTGCTAAGGTGGATGCCAAGGTGGTTCACAGGGTGGGTGGGTTCTAGGGTGAGTTCCAAGGTGGGTCACAGGTTTAGTGCTAGGGTGCGTGTCAAGGCGGGTGTCGAGGTGCCTGGGTGCTAGGGTGTGGATGCCAATGTGGGTCATAGGGTGGGTACTAGGGTGGGCTGCAATGTGGGTGCCAAGGTGGGTAACATGCTCGGTTGGTTCTAAATTGGGTGTCAGGGTGGGTGTGCACCCACCTTGCCCGAGGTGGGTGCCAAGGTGCCAGTGTGGGTGGGTGCTAAGGTGGATGCCAAGGTGGGTGAGAAGGTGGGTGATAGGTTGAGTGGTAGGATGGGTGGGTGCCAAGATGGGTCACAGGGTGGGTGCAAGGGTGGGTAGGTGCTAGGGTTGGTGTCAGGGTGGGTGGGTGCTAGGTTGGGTTCCAAGGTGGGTGCGAGGGTGAGTGTCAAGGTGGGTCACAGGTTAGGTGCTAGGATGGGTGAGTGCTAGGGTGCAAAGGTGCCAGGGTGGGTGCTAGGATGGGTCGATGCTAGGGTGAGTGGCAAGGTGGGTCCACAAGTGTCAAGGTGGGTGCCGAGGTGGGTGCCAACTTGGGTTCCAAGGTGGGTGCCAAGTGGGCGACTGCTATGGTGGATGCCAAGGTGGGTCACGGGGTGGGTGCCAAGTTGCTAGGTTGTGTTCCAAGGTGGGTGCCAACGTGGCTGCTAGGGTGCGTGGGTTAAAGGGTGTGTCACAACGTGGGTGCCAGGATGGGTGCGCACCCACACTGGCCAAGACGGGTGCAAGGTTGGGTTCCAAGCCCGGTCACAGGCTGGGTGCTAGGATGGGTGGGTGCCAAGGTGGGCACCAGGGTGGGTGCACCCACCCTGGCCAAGGTGGGTCACGGGGTGGGTCCTAGGGTGGGTAACAGGGTGGGTACTAAGGTGCGTGCCAAGGTGGGTCATGGGGTGGGTGCCAAGGTGGGCACCAGGGTGGGTGTGCACCAACCCTAGCCAGGGTAGGTCACGGGGTGGTTGTCGGGGTGGGCGTCAAGGAGCCAAGGTGGGTGGCAAGTAGCCAAGTTGCGTGCCAAGGTGGGTGTCGGGGTGGGTGCCAAGGATCCAAGGTGGGTGCCAAGGAACCAAGGTGGGTGTCTGGGTGGGTGCCGAGGTGGGAGCCAGGGTGGGTCCCAAGGTGAGTGCAAAGGTGGGTGCCAGGGTCAAGGTGAGTGCCAATGTGGGTTCCAAGGTGCCAGGGTCAGGGTGAGTGCCAATGTGGGTTCAAAGGTGCTAAGTTGGGTGCGAGGTTGGGTGCGAGGGTGGGTGGGTGCCAAGGTGTGCTAGGTGGAAGCCCGGGTGGGTCGGCATCCCATGGGTGTCGAGTTGGGTGCCTGATGGGTGCTTCTTGTCAAGTTTTAGTCGTCGGGACTCATTTCGAGCCTTAGAGGTCGTTTCTTGTCCGGTTGCCCTGTCTTCGACCTGGGAACCCAATTTTGGTCCTCGGGTCCCATTTTTTTTTGTCTCGCATCCCACTTTTGGCCTGTGGCCTTTTCGGGGTCGATTCTCGTTTTGGGCATCAGAGCATGTTTCTTCTCCTAAAACCCAATATTTGTTTATTAAGTCTCGGAACACATTTTTGTTCTCGTGGACCCATCATGGGTCTTGGAACGCATTTGTGGTCCTTGGGTCCCATTTTGCATCCCGAAACTTGTGTTTTGGTGCTTGATCCCTATTTTGGGTGCCCACCTTGCACCAAGTGCGCACCCGGGGCAAACCGAGCGCCTTGGTGCACCGGGGCAAGATCGAGCGTGCACCCGAGGCGCCCCGAACATGCACCAAGGTGCACTCGGCCCACATGTGAGCGCAGGTCGTTGCGCCCAAGGTGGTGTGTGGGCACCGCGTTGCAGACGGGACACTGCACGCACACGACGCCCCGTCCAGGTGCACGCACGTAGGCCGGGCCGGGTGCACACCCGACGCCCTAGCAAGGTGCGCGCACCCGGGCAGGGCTCACACTTGGCGAACGGGGCGCACTTCGCGAGGGAGGGTGTGCACCTCGACGGGGGTGGGTGGCCGGGGTGGATTCGCACGTGGGTCGCGGTTTGCTAAGTACACACTGCGACAAGCTCATAACGGGTGCGATCATACCAGCGTTAGTGCACCGGATCCCATCAGAACTCCGCAGTTAAGCGCGCTTGGGCCGGAGTAGTACTGGGATGGGTGACCTCCCGGGAAGTCCCGGTGTTGCACCCTTTCTTAGTTTTTCGCCGGGCGTCGCAATGCTATTTGAATAAACCTTTTGCCCGTTTGCGTTCTCGTCGGGGCCGGGCCGGGCCGGGGTGCGCTGCCCGCACTACCGCGCGCGCGGGGGCGACACCGAGCGCGCACCCGAGGCGCCCCGAGCACACAGGCCACGGTGCAACCCGGGCGTTGTGCGCGCACCCCGGTGCGCCCGAGGTGCTGCGCGCGCACCCAGGTGAAATCGGTGTGCACCTCGGCCAGTGCGCGCTCGGTCGAGTCGCGCACGTTGGCCAAGGTGCACGGTGATGTTTCTTACTCTAAGGTTCCGCACCAGACGCCCGGGACAGGTGAGCGAAGCTGGGCGGGGCCGGGTGCGCGGCCGGGGCAGGTGCACGCAGCTGGAGAGAGCTTTGGAGCACACCAGAGGTGCGCACCTTGGAGCACACTTCGGAGCGCACCAATGATGCGCTCCATTCAAAAGTTTCCTGAAAAGGCAAAAAAAGTTGAGATTATAGAATTTCCCACTTGAGAGATTGTAAAAAAAAAAAATTTAAAATGAAGGAAACGCGGGTGCCAAGGTGTGCGCGCCCGGGTGCGCAGCCCAGCCAAGGTGTGCGCACCAAGGCGCCCACCCTGGCGAAGGTGCACGCAAGGTGCGCACCCGAGGCAAACCGGACAATTAACCCAACTTTCGACTTCGCGCGCACCTGCGCACCTTGGAGCGCACTTCGGAGCGCTCCTTGGTGCGCACCAATCTTGGGCACCTCGGAGTGCACCATGGCGCCCACCAAGGTGCGCACCCGGGGCAAACCGAGCTCCGACTTCGTGCGCACCTTGGAGCGCACGAAAGGTGCGCACCATGGCGCCCACCAAGGTGCGCAGCCCAGCCAAGGCGTGCGCATCAAGGTGCGCACCCTGGCGAAGGTGCGCACCCGGGGCAAACCGAGCTCCGACTTCGTGCGCACCTTGGAGCGCACAAAGGGTGCGCAACCCAGCCAAGGTGTGCGCACCCCGGGCAAACCGAGCTCCGAATCGTGCGCACCTTGGAGCACACTTCGGAGCCCTCCTTGGTGCGCACCGATGTTGCGCACCTCGGAGCGCACCCGGGGAAAACAATGCAATTAACCCGACTTTCGACTTCGTGGGCACCTCGGAGCGCTCTCGGGTTCGCACCTCGGAGCACACCGAGGTGCGCACCTTTGATGCGCTGCCTTCACCAATTTCCAGAAAAGGCAAGAAAACATTGAGAAGGTGTGCGCACCGAGGTGCCCACCCTGGCGAAGGTGCACGCGAGGTGCGCACCCGGGGCAAACCGGGCTCCGACTTCGTGCACGCCATGCTGCGCACCTTGGAGGGCCATGGTGCGCACCTTGGAGCACACTTCGGAGCGCTCAATGGTGCCCAACCCAGCCAAGGTGCCCACCGCGGCGAAGGTGCACGCGAGGTGCGCACCCGGGGCAAACCGGGCTCCGACTTCGTGCACGCCGCACCTTGGAGCACACTTCGGAGCGCTCCTTGGTGCGCACCAGGGCGCGCAACCCAGCCGAGGTGCCCACCCCGGCGAAGGTGCACGCGGGGTGCGCACCCGGGGCAAACCGGGCTCCGACTTCGTGCACGCCATGGTGCCCACCGCGGCGAAGGTGCACGCGAGGTGCGCACCCGGGGCAAACCGGGCTCCGACTTCGTGCACGCCGCACCTTGGAGCACACTTCGGAGCGCTCCTTGGTGCGCACCAGGGCGCGCAACCCAGCCGAGGTGCCCACCCCGGCGAAGGTGCACGCGAGGTGCGCACCCGGGGCAAACCGGGCTCCGACTTCGTGCACGCCATGGTGCCCACCGCGGCGAAGGTGCACGCGAGGTGCGCACCCGGGGCAAACCGGGCTCCGACTTCGTGCACGCCGCACCTTGGAGCACACTTCGGAGCGCTCCTTGGTGCGCACCATGGTGCCCACCAGGGCGCGCAACCCCGCCGAAGGTGCACGCGAGGTGCGCACCCGGGGCAAACCGGGCTCCGACTTCGTGCACGCCGCACCTTGGAGCACACTTCGGAGCGCTCCTTGGTGCGCACCAGGGCGCGCAACCCCGCCGAAGGTGCACGCGAGGTGCGCACCCGGGGCAAACCGGGCTCCGACTTCGTGCACGCCATGGTGCGCACCAGGGTGCCCACCGCGGCGAAGGTGCGCACCCGGGGCAAACCGGGCTCCGACTTCGTGCACGCCGCACCTTGGAGCACACTTCGGAGCGCTCCTTGGTGCGCACCAGGGCGCGCAACCCAGCCGAGGTGCCCACCCCGGCGAAGGTGCACGCGAGGTGCGCACCCGGGGCAAACCGGGCTCCGACTTCGTGCACGCCATGGTGCCCACCGCGGCGAAGGTGCGCACCCGGGGCAAACCGGGCTAGGACTTCGTGCACGCCGCACCTTGGAGCACACTTTGGAGCGCTCCTTGGTGCGCACCATGGTGCCCACCAGGCCGCGCAACCCAGCCAAGGTGTGCGCACCAAGGTGCACGCGAGGTGCGCACCCGGGGCAAACCGGGGTCCGGCTTCGTGCACGCCGCACCTTGGAGCACACATCGGGGCGCTCCCGGGTTCGCACCGGCGTTGCGCACCGTGGTGGGCACCTCGGAGCGCACCGTGGTGGGCACCTCGGAGCACACCAAGGTGGGCAGCGAGGTGCGCACCTTTGATGCGATGCCTTCACTAATTTCCATAAAAGGCAAAAAAAAACGAGATTTTAAAATTTCCGTTTTGAAAGATAGTGAGAAAAAGGGAATGCTGGTGCCATCTTGAGCCCGCCCTGGTGCGCAGCCCAGCCAAGGTGTGCGCACCAAGGTGCCCACCCTGGCGAAGGTGCGCGCCCGGGCAATTAACCCAACTTCCAACTTCGCGCGCGCCAGGGTGGGAGCGCACCCAACAACCGGGCCTGGGAAGAGCCAATGCGAGAAACCCCACCAAACGCTCTGACAAAAAAAGAGGGGGCGCTCCAGTAACCCCGCTTCGGAGCGCACCCTGGGCAAACCCAGCCAGGGTGCCCACCCCGGCCAAGGTGCAGGCGAGGTGCGCACCCGGGGCAAACCGGGCTCCGACAACGTGCACGCCGCACCTTGGAGCACACTTCGTAGCGCTCCCGGGTGCGCACCTCAGAGCACACCAAGGTGGGCAGCGAGGTGCGCACCTTTGATGCGCTGCCTTCACTAATTTCCAGAAAAGGCAAAAAAAAGAGGAGATTTTAAAATTTCCGTTTTGAAAGATAGTGAAAAAAACGGAACGCGGGTGCCATCTTGAGCCCGCCCTGGTGCACAGCCCAGGTAAGGTGCCCACCCTGGCAAAGGTGCGCACCCGGGCAATTAACCCTACTTCCGACTTCGTGCGCGCCAGGGTGGCAACCGGGCCTGGGAAGAGCCAATGCGAGAAACCCCACCAAACGCTCCGACAAAAAAAGAGGCGGCGCTCCAATAACCCCGCTTCGGAGCGCAGCCGGGGCAAACCCAGCCAAGGTGCCCACCCCGACGAAGGTGCACGCGAGGTGCGCACCCGGGGCAAACCGGGCTCCGACAACGTGCACGCAGCACCTTGGAGCACACTTCGAAGCACTCCCGGGTGCCCACCGGCGTTGCGCACCGTGGTGGGCAGCGAGGTGCGCACCTTTGATGCGCTGCCTTCACTAATTTCCAGAAAAGGCAAAAAAAAATGAGATTTTAAAATTTCCGTTTTGAAAGATAGTGAAAAAAACGGAACGCGGGTGCCATCTTGAGCCCGCCCTGGTGCGCAGCCCAGGCAAGGCATGCGCACCAAGGTGCCCACCCGCGGTGCACGCCCGGGGCAAACCGGGCTCCGACTTCGTGCAGGCCGCACCTTGGAGCACACTTCGGAGCGCTCCTTGGTGCGCACCATGGTGCCCACCAGGGCGCACCCGGGGCAAACCGGGCTCCGACTTCGTGCACGCCGCACCTTGGAGCACACATCGGAGCGCTCCCAGGTTCGCACCAGCGTTGCGCACCTTTGATGCGCTGCCTTCACTAATTTCCAGAAAAGGCAAAAAAAAATGATATTTTAAAATTTCCGTTCTGAAAGATAGTGAAAAAAACGGAACGCGGGTGCCATCTTGAGCCCTTCCTGGTGCGCAGCCCAGGCAAGTTGTGCGCACCAAGGTGCCCACCCTGGCGGAGGTGCGCGCCCGGGGCAAACCGGGCTCCGACTTCGTGCACTGCATGGTGCCCACCAAGGCGCGCAACCCAGCCAAGGTGCCCACCGCAGCGAAGGTGCACGCGAGGTGCGCACCCGAGGTGCACACCCGGGGCAAACCGAGCTCCGACTTCGTGCACGCCGCACCTTGGAGCACACTTCAGAGCGCTCCTTGGTGCGCACCAGGGCGCGCAACCCAGCCAAGGTGCTCACCCCGGCGAAGGTGCACGCGAGGTGCGCACCCGGGGCAAGCCGGGCTCGGACTTCGTGCACGCCGCACCTTGGAGCACACATCGGAGCGCTCCCGGGTTCGCACCAGCATTGCGCACCTTTGATGCGCTGCCTTCACTAATTTCCAGAAAAGGCAAAAAAAAAAAAAAAACGAGATTTTAAAATTTCCGTTTTGAAAGATAGTGAAAAAAACGGAACGCGGGTGCCATCTTGAGCCCGCCCTGGTGTGCAGCCCAGGCAAGTTGTGCGCACCAAGGCACCCACCCTGGCCAAGGTGGGTCACGGGGTGGGTCCTAGGGTGGGTAACGGGGTGGGTACTAAGGTGCGTGCCAAGGTGGGTCATGGGGTGGGTGCCAAGGTGGGCACCAGGGTGGGTGTGCACCAACCCTAGCCAGGGTAGGTCACGGGGTGGTTGTCGGGGTGGGCGTCAAGGAGCCAAGGTGGGTGGCAAGTAGCCAAGTTGCGTGCCAAGGTGGGTGTCGGGGTGGGTGCCAAGGATCCAAGGTGGGTGCCAAGGAACCAAGGTGGGTGTCTGGGTGGGTGCCGAGGTGGGAGCCAGGGTGGGTCCCAAGGTGAGTGCAAAGGTGGGTGCCAGGGTCAAGGTGAGTGCCAATGTGGGTTCCAAGGTGCCAGGGTCAGGGTGAGTGCCAATGTGGGTTCAAAGGTGCTAAGTTGGGTGCGAGGTTGGGTGCGAGGGTGGGTGGGTGCCAAGGTGTGCTAGGTGGAAGCCCGGGTGGGTCGGCATCCCATGGGTGTCGAGTTGGGTGCCTGATGGGTGCTTCTTGTCAAGTTTTAGTCGTCGGGACTCATTTCGAGCCTTAGAGGTCGTTTCTTGTCCGGTTGCCCTGTCTTCGACCTGGGAACCCAATTTTGGTCCTCGGGTCCCATTTTTTTTTGTCTCGCATCCCACTTTTGGCCTGTGGCCTTTTCGGGGTCGATTCTCGTTTTGGGCATCAGAGCATGTTTCTTCTCCTAAAACCCAATATTTGTTTATTAAGTCTCGGAACACATTTTTGTTCTCGTGGACCCATCATGGGTCTTGGAACGCATTTGTGGTCCTTGGGTCCCATTTTGCATCCCGAAACTTGTGTTTTGGTGCTTGATCCCTATTTTGGGTGCCCACCTTGCACCAAGTGCGCACCCGGGGCAAACCGAGCGCCTTGGTGCACCGGGGCAAGATCGAGCGTGCACCCGAGGCGCCCCGAACATGCACCAAGGTGCACTCGGCCCACATGTGAGCGCAGGTCGTTGCGCCCGAGGTGGTGTGTGGGCACCGCGTTGCAGACGGGACACTGCACGCACACGACGCCCCGTCCAGGTGCACGCACGTAGGCCGGGCCGGGTGCACACCCGACGCCCTAGCAAGGTGCGCGCACCCGGGCAGGGCTCACACTTGGCGAACGGGGCGCACTTCGCGAGGGAGGGTGTGCACCTCGACGGGGGTGGGTGGCCGGGGTGGATTCGCACGTGGGTCGCGGTTTGCTAAGTACACACTGCGACAAGCTCATAACGGGTGCGATCATACCAGCGTTAGTGCACCGGATCCCATCAGAACTCCGCAGTTAAGCGCGCTTGGGCCGGAGTAGTACTGGGATGGGTGACCTCCCGGGAAGTCCCGGTGTTGCACCCTTTTTTAGTTTTTCGCCGGGCGTCGCAATGCTATTTGAATAAACCTTTTGCCCGTTTGCGTTCTCGTCGGGGCCGGGCCGGGCCGGGGTGCGCTGCCCGCACTACCGCGCGCGCGGGGGCGACACCGAGCGCGCACCCGAGGCGCCCCGAGCACACAGGCCACGGTGCAACCCGGGCGTTGTGCGCGCACCCCGGTGCGCCCGAGGTGCTGCGCGCGCACCCAGGTGAAATCGGTGTGCACCTCGGCCAGTGCGCGCTCGGTCGAGTCGCGCACGTTGGCCAAGGTGCACGGTGATGTTTCTTACTCTAAGGTTCCGCACCAGACGCCCGGGACAGGTGAGCGAAGCTGGGCGGGGCCGGGTGCGCGGCCGGGGCAGGTGCACGCAGCTAGAGAGAGCTTTGGAGCACACCAGAGGTGCGCACCTTGGAGCACACTTCGGAGCGCACCAATGATGCGCTCCATTCAAAAGTTTCCTGAAAAGGCAAAAAAAGTTGAGATTATAGAATTTCCCACTTGAGAGATTGTAAAAAAAAAAAATTTAAAATGAAGGAAACGCGGGTGCCAAGGTGTGCGCGCCCGGGTGCGCAGCCCAGCCAAGGTGTGCGCACCAAGGCGCCCACCCTGGCGAAGGTGCACGCAAGGTGCGCACCCGAGGCAAACCGGACAATTAACCCAACTTTCGACTTCGCGCGCACCTGCGCACCTTGGAGCGCACTTCGGAGCGCTCCTTGGTGCGCACCAATCTTGGGCACCTCGGAGTGCACCATGGCGCCCACCAAGGTGCGCACCCGGGGCAAACCGAGCTCCGACTTCGTGCGCACCTTGGAGCGCACGAAAGGTGCGCACCATGGCGCCCACCAAGGTGCGCAGCCCAGCCAAGGCGTGCGCATCAAGGTGCGCACCCTGGCGAAGGTGCGCACCCGGGGCAAACCGAGCTCCGACTTCGTGCGCACCTTGGAGCGCACAAAGGGTGCGCAACCCAGCCAAGGTGTGCGCACCCCGGGCAAACCGAGCTCCGAATCGTGCGCACCTTGGAGCACACTTCGGAGCCCTCCTTGGTGCGCACCGATGTTGCGCACCTCGGAGCGCACCCGGGGAAAACAATGCAATTAACCCGACTTTCGACTTCGTGGGCACCTCGGAGCGCTCTCGGGTTCGCACCTCGGAGCACACCGAGGTGCGCACCTTTGATGCGCTGCCTTCACCAATTTCCAGAAAAGGCAAGAAAACATTGAGAAGGTGTGCGCACCGAGGTGCCCACCCTGGCGAAGGTGCACGCGAGGTGCGCACCCGGGGCAAACCGGGCTCCGACTTCGTGCACGCCATGCTGCGCACCTTGGAGGGCCATGGTGCGCACCTTGGAGCACACTTCGGAGCGCTCAATGGTGCCCAACCCAGCCAAGGTGCCCACCGCGGCGAAGGTGCACGCGAGGTGCGCACCCGGGGCAAACCGGGCTCCGACTTCGTGCACGCCGCACCTTGGAGCACACTTCGGAGCGCTCCTTGGTGCGCACCAGGGCGCGCAACCCAGCCGAGGTGCCCACCCCGGCGAAGGTGCACGCGGGGTGCGCACCCGGGGCAAACCGGGCTCCGACTTCGTGCACGCCATGGTGCCCACCGCGCCAAGGTGCACGCGAGGTGCGCACCCGGGGCAAACCGGGCTCCGACTTCGTGCACGCCGCACCTTGGAGCACACTTCGGAGCGCTCCTTGGTGCGCACCAGGGCGCGCAACCCAGCCGAGGTGCCCACCCCGGCGAAGGTGCACGCGAGGTGCGCACCCGGGGCAAACCGGGCTCCGACTTCGTGCACGCCATGGTGCCCACCGCGGCG
>NW_026729077.1:157500-177500 GCF_030272615.1 Cryptomeria japonica | reverse complement strand
ATCAAGGATAGCAATCATGTTGTGAGGCGAGATTCCAAAGGCTAAACGTGAGAGGCTGCAGGGTCGACTCAGAGAGGTCTATGCATGTGAGAGGCTGAAAGCAAGGTCAACTCGGAGCGGTCTATGCATCGGGCGCGCTTGGGGCGACTACCAGTGCCAACCCCTTATCCCGCGACGCGTCCGACAAAGAGAACGTTCCAAGGCGGCAGAGGAGGTTACCAGCCGAAGGATGCAGTAGCAATAACAGGTATAGTTCCGCGGCGGCCGAGAAGACTCACCGCATAGGAATCGGGATGCGAGGCGAGGGATGCGGCGGGAAGGCCCCGACGGCTAAACGGAAGAGGCTGCAGGGCCGCCTCGGAATGGTCCAAGCATCGGACGCGATTGGGACGACTACCAGTGCCAACCCCTTATCCCGCGATGCGTCCGATACACAGATAGTTCCAAGGCGGCCGAGGAGCCTCACCGCATATCAATCGGGGTGCGAGGCGAGGGATGGGGCGGGAAGGCCCCAACGGCTAGACGGAAGAGGCTTCAGGGCCACCTCGGAATGCTCCAAGCATCGGACGCGCTTGGGGCGACTACCAGTGCCAACCCCTTATCCCGCGATGCGTCCGATACACAGATGGTTCCAAGGCGGCCGAGGAGCCTCACCGCATAGCAATCGGGGGTGCGAGGCGAGGGATGGGGCGGGAAGGCCCCAACGGCTAGACGGAAGAGGCTTCAGGGCCGCCTCGGAATGGTCCAAGCATCGGACGCGCTTGGGGCGACTACCAGTGACAACCCCTCATCCCGCGATGCGTCCGATACGAAGATGGTTCCAAGGCGGCCGAGGAGCCTCACCGCATAGCAATCGGGGTGCGAGGTGGGGGATGCGGCGAGATGGCCCCAACGGCTAGACGGAAGAGGCCACAGGGCCGCGTCGGAATAGTCCAAGCATCGGACGCGCTTGGGGCGACTACCAGTGACAACCCCTTATCCCGCGATGCGTCCGATACGAAGATAGTTCCAAGGCGGCCGAGGAGCCTCACCGCATAGCAATCCGGGTGCGAGGTGGGGGATGCGGCGAGATGGCCCCAACGGCTAGACGGAAGAGGCTGCAGGGCCGCCTCGGAATAGTCCAAGCATCGGACGCGCTTGGGGCGACTACCAGTGACAACCCCTTATCCCGCGATGCTTCCGATACGAAGACAGTTCCAAGGCGGCCGAGGAGCCTCACCGCATAGCAATGGGGGTGCGAGGTGAGGGATGCGGCGAGATGGCCCCAACGGCTAGACGGAAGAGGCCACAGGGCCGCCTCGGAATAGTCCAAGCATCGGACGCGCTTGGGGCGACTACCAGTGACAACCCCTTATCCCGCGATGCATCCGATACGAAGATAGTTCCCAGGCGGCCGAGGAGCCTCACCGCATAGCAATCGGGGTGCGAGGCGAGGGATGCGGCGAGATGGCCCCAAAGGGTAGACGGAAGAGGCTGCGGGGCCGCCTCGGAATAGTCCAAGCATCGAACGCGCTTGGGGCGACTACCACTGCCAACCCCTTATCCCGCGATGCGTCCGATACACAGATAGTTCCGAGGCGGCCGAGGAGCTGGGGGATGCGGCGAGATGGCCCCAACGGCTAGACGGAAGAGGCTGCAGGGCCGCCTCGGAATAGTCCAAGCATCGGACGCGCTTGGGGCGACTACCAGTGACAACCCCTTATCCCGCGATGCGTCCGATACACAGATAGTTCCGAGGCGGCCAAGGAGCCTCACCGCATAGCAATCGTGGTGCGAGGTGGGGGATGCAGCGAGATGGCCCCAACGGCTAGACGGAAGAGGCTGCAGGGCCGCCTCGGAATGGTCCAAGCATCGGACGCGCTTGGGGCGACTACCACTGCCAACCCCTTATCCCGCGATGCGTCCGATACACAGATAGTTCCAAGGCGGCCGAGGAGCCTCACCGAATAGCAATCGGGGTGCGAGGCGAGGGATGCGGCGAGAAAGCCCCAACGGCTAGAGGGAAGAGGCTTCAGGTCCGCCTCGGAATGGTCCAAGCATCGGACGCGCTTGGGGCGACTACCAGTGACAACCCCTTATCCCGCGACGCGTCCGATACACAGATAGTTCCAAGGCGGCCGAGGAGCCTCACCGCATAGCAATCGGGGTGCGAGGCGAGGGATGCGGCGAGAAGGACCCAACGGCTAGACGGAAGAGGCTTCAGGGCCGCCTCGGAATGGTCCAAGCATCGGACGCGCTTGGGGCGACTACCAGTGACAACCCCTTATCCCGCGACGCGTCCGATACACAGATAGTTCCAAGGCGGCCGAGGAGCCTCACCGCATAGCAATCGGGGTGCGAGGCGAGGGATGCGGCGAGAAGGACCCAACGGCTAGACGGAAGAGGCTTCAGGTCCGCCTCGGAATGGTCCAAGCATCGGACGCGCTTGGGGCGACTACCAGTGACAACCCCTTATCCCGCGACGCGTCCGATACACAGATAGTTCCAAGGCGGCCGAGGAGCCTCACCGCATAGCAATCGGGGTGCGAGGCGAGGGATGCGGCGAGAAGGACCCAACGGCTAGACGGAAGAGGCTTCAGGGCCGCCTCGGAATGGTCCAAGCATCGGACGCGCTTGGGGCGACTACCAGTGACAACCCCTTATCCCGCGATGCGTCCGATACACAGATAGTTCCAAGGCGGCCGAGGAGCCTCACCGCATAGCAATCGGGGTGCGAGGCGAGGGATGCGGCGAGAAGGACCCAACGGCTAGACGGAAGAGGCTTCAGGGCCGCCTCGGAATGGTCCAAGCATCGGACGCGCTTGGGGCGACTACCAGTGACAACCCCTTATCCCGCGACGCGTCCGATACACAGATAGTTCCAAGGCGGCCGAGGAGCCTCACCGCATAGCAATCGGGGTGCGAGGCGAGGGATGCGGCAAGAAGGACCCAACGGCTAGACGGAAGAGGCTTCAGGGCCGCCTCGGAATGGTCCAAGCATCGGACGCGCTTGGGGCGACTACCAGTGACAACCCCTTATCCCGCGACGCGTCCGATACACAGATAGTTCCAAGGCGGCCGAGGAGCCTCACCGCATAGCAATCGGGGTGCGAGGCGAGGGATGCGGCGAGAAGGACCCAACGGCTAGACGGAAGAGGCTTCAGGTCCGCCTCGGAATGGTCCAAGCATCGGACGCGCTTGGGGCGACTACCAGTGACAACCCCTTATCCCGCGACGCGTCCGATACACAGATAGTTCCAAGGCGGCCGAGGAGCCTCACCGCATAGCAATCGGGGTGCGAGGCGAGGGATGCGGCGAGAAGGACCCAACGGCTAGACGGAAGAGGCTTCAGGGCCGCCTCGGAATGGTCCAAGCATCGGACGCGCTTGGGGCGACTACCAGTGACAACCCCTTATCCCGCGACGCGTCCGATACACAGATAGTTCCAAGGCGGCCGAGGAGCCTCACCGCATAGCAATCGGGGTGCGAGGCGAGGGATGCGGCGAGAAGGACCCAACGGCTAGACGGAAGAGGCTTCAGGGCCGCCTCGGAATGGTCCAAGCATCGGACGCGCTTGGGGCGACTACCAGTGACAACCCCTTATCCCGCGATGCGTCCGATACACAGATAGTTCCAAGGCGGCCGAGGAGCCTCACCGCATAGCAATCGGGGTGCGAGGCGAGGGATGCGGCGAGAAGGACCCAACGGCTAGACGGAAGAGGCTTCAGGGCCGCCTCGGAATGGTCCAAGCATCGGACGCGCTTGGGGCGACTACCAGTGACAACCCCTTATCCCGCGACGCGTCCGATACACAGATAGTTCCAAGGCGGCCGAGGAGCCTCACCGCATAGCAATCGGGGTGCGAGGCGAGGGATGCGGCGAGAAGGACCCAACGGCTAGACGGAAGAGGCTTCAGGGCCGCCTCGGAATGGTCCAAGCATCGGACGCGCTTGGGGCGACTACCAGTGACAACCCCTTATCCCGCGACGCGTCCGATACACAGATAGTTCCAAGGCGGCCGAGGAGCCTCACCGCATAGCAATCGGGGTGCGAGGCGAGGGATGCGGCGAGAAGGACCCAACGGCTAGACGGAAGAGGCTTCAGGGCCGCCTCGGAATGGTCCAAGCATCGGACGCGCTTGGGGCGACTACCAGTGACAACCCCTTATCCCGCGACGCGTCCGATACACAGATAGTTCCAAGGCGGCCGAGGAGCCTCACCGCATAGCAATCGGGGTGCGAGGCGAGGGATGCGGCGAGAAGGACCCAACGGCTAGACGGAAGAGGCTTCAGGGCCGCCTGGGAATGGTCCATGCATCGCACGCGCTTGGGGCGACTACCAGTGACAACCCCTTATCCCGCGACGCGTCCGATACACAGATAGTTCCAAGGCGGCCGAGGAGCCTCACCGCATAGCAATCGGGGTGCGAGGCGAGGGATGCGGCGAGAAGGACCCAACGGCTAGACGGAAGAGGCTTCAGGGCCGCCTCGGAATGGTCCAAGCATCGGACGCGCTTGGGGCGACTACCAGTGACAACCCCTTATCCCGCGACGCGTCCGATACACAGATAGTTCCAAGGCGGCCGAGGAGCCTCACCGCATAGCAATCGGGGTGCGAGTCGAGGGATGCGGCGAGAAGGACCCAACGGCTAGACGGAAGAGGCTTCAGGGCCGCCTCGGAATGGTCCAAGCATCGGACGCGCTTGGGGCGACTACCAGTGACAACCCCTTATCCCGCGATGCGTCTGATACACAGATAGTTCCAAGGCGGCCGAGGAGCCTCACCGCATAGCAATCGGGGTGCGAGGCAAGGGATGCGGCGAGAAGGACCCAACGGCTAGACGGAAGAGGCTTCAGGGCCGCCTCGGAATGGTCCAAGCATCGGACGCGCTTGGGGCGACTACCGTTGCCAACCCCTTATCCCGCGATGCGTCTGATACACAGATAGTTCCGAGGCGGCCGAGGAGCCTCACCGCATAGCAATCGGGTTGCGAGGCAGATTATTGGGAAGGGAACCCCCTGGGATGCGGCTCAAGCAGTGCCCAAAGGGACTGGAATGCGGAATCACATCGAGAGACCCAAATGCTATACGAGGGCTCAAATCGAATTATCGATTTGGCCACGACATGGACGCATCGGAACGACTACCTTTGCCGAACCACTCGCAATTGCATCCATACCGAAACCAATAGACATTTCCGTTAGAGCCCTCGCATAGCATTCGGGAATCTCGCATGCCCCTCTAAATCGACCAATGCTGGCGCTCAACGAAAATCCGAGCGCTACCACCGTTCGAGCGCCAGCATTGGTCGAGTTAGAGGGGCACGGGGGAGAATGCTCCAGTCAACACCTCCCCTATATAAGTTATTTGTCCGATTCTCGCACAACCGTAGTCTGCCTCGTCGAATCAAACAACGGTCCCAGATTCCGACTTCCGTTCCGTAGAGACCCAAAAGCTAGATGGAGGCTCGCAAGAAAGAGAGTCGGCGCATAGCAATCGGGTTTCTCGAACGTTTAGGGACCGAGCTCACTTGCGGATAGGGCAAAATCCGCCAAGCAACCCAAAAGCTAGACGGGGGCTCGAATCGAATCGCCTAGGCGGCCACAACAACGACGTGTTGGATCGACTACCAGTGCCAAACCATTCAGCAAGACTAGTCTGTGTCGAGGCCGGATAGAGATTCTCAGAGAGCGCCCGTACAGCATTTAGGAGACCTGCCGCGTCCCTCACACTCGACAAATGGTGGTGCACGTTTATAAATCCGAGCGATCCCAACCCTTTCAAGCACCAACATCGGTCGAGATAGAGGGGCACGGAGGGGGCTGCGTGAGACAACACAGTCCCCTATATAAGTTATTTGTCCGATTCTCACACATCCGAAGAATGGTCATCAAATCGGACAACAGCCCAAACTTCCGACTTCCGTCCCAGAAAGCCCAAGAGCTATCTAAAACGTTCATGGCCGGAACTCGATCGCGGCTATACCAGTCCGCCAAGCAACCCAAAAGCTAGACTGGAGCTCTAGTCGAATCACCTCTGTGGCCATTGCAAGGACGTGTTGGAGCGACTACCATTGCCGAACCATTCCGCAGGTCGAGTCCATACCAAGGCCGCATAGAGATTCACGATGAGCTCCTGCATAGCAATCAGGAGACTTGCCGTGTCCATCACAATCGATAAATCCTGGTGCAAGATTTTTGCATCCGAGCGCTCCAACCAGTCGAGCACCAGCATCAATCGACATAAACGGGCACGGGGGGAGGATGCTCGAGAACACTACCTCCCCTATATAAGTTATTTGTCCGATTCTCAAGCAGCCGAAGTCTGGTCATCGAATCGGGTCAAAGACCACAACTTCCGACTTTACCCACAATGCAAGTCATCGAATCGAACATCGGCCCCCGAGTCGGACTCCATGCGTATGTCAGGTCATCGGACCCAAATTCCGCCTTCCTGCGCATGGCGGGCCATCAATATCAACTCGGTCATCGGACCCAAACTCCGCCTTTCTGCGCATGGCACGCCTTCAAATCGGTCATCGGACCCAAATTCCGCCTTCCTGTGCATGGCGGGCCATCAACATCAACTCGGTCATCGGACCCAAATTCCGCCTTTCTGCGCATGGCACGCCATCAACTCGGTCATCGGACCCAAATTCCGCCTTCCTGCGCATGGCAGGTCATCGGACACAAATTCAGACCTCGCCAATATGCCTACGTATCGAATCGGTCATCGGACCCAACTTCCGACTTCATCCATACTGTAGGGTCTTTGAGGTTGGCGCGGTGCGCTCAACCCGGGGAGTCGACCCATCGAAGCATACACCTCCCCTATATAAGCTATTTGTCCGATTCCCACACCTGTGTAGTTTGCACCTCTGACCAGGACATCGACCCCAACTTCCGAACTCGACTGCAACGACGGCACCAGCGCCTTGGTGCGCACCTTGCGACGCACAGTCCCAACATTCGCCTTCCTGCACATGGCAGGTCATCGGACCCAAATTCCGACCTCGCGAGTATGCCTACATATCGAATCGGTCATCGGACACAACTTCCGACTTCATCCATACCGTAGGGTCTTTGAGGTTGGCGCGGTGCGCTCAACCCGGGGAGTCGACCCAACGAAGCATACACCTCCCCTATATAAGCTATTTGTCCGATTCCCACACCTGTGTAGTTTGCACCTCCGATCAGGACATCGACCCCAACTTCCGAACTCGCCTGCAACGACCGAACCAGCGCCTTGGTGCGCACCTTGCAACGCACAGTGCCAACATTCGCCTTCCTGCACATGGCAGGTCATCGGACCCAAATTCCGACCTCGCGAGTATGCCTACATATCGAATCGGTCATCGGACCCAACTTCCGACTTCATCCATACCGTAGGGTCTTTGAGGTTGGCGCGGTGCGCTCAACCCGGGGAGTCGACCCAACGAAGCATACACCTCCCCTATATAAGCTATTTGTCCGATTCCCACACCTGTGTAGCTTGCACCTCCGATCAGGACATCGACCCCAACTTCCGAACTCGACTAAAAAGACCGCACCAGCACCTTGGTGTGCACCTTGCAACGCACAGTGCCAACATTCGCCTTCCTGCACATGGCAGGTCATCGGACCCAAATTCCGACCTCATGAGCATACCTACTAATCGAATCGGTCATCGGACCCAACTTCCGACTTCATCCATACCGTAGGGTCTTTGAGGTTGGCGCGGTGCGCTCAACCTGGGGAGTCGACCCATCGAAGCATACACCTCCCCTATATAAGCTATTTGTCCGATTCCGACACCTGTGTAGTTTGCACCTCCGCTCAGGACATCGACCCCAACTTCCGAACTCGCCTGCAACGACCGAACCAGCGCCTTGGTGCGCACCAAAAGTGCGCACTTTTGGAGGGCACTTTTGTGCGCTCCAAAGGTGCGCACTTTTGGAGGGCACTTTTGTGCGCTCCAAAGGTGCGCACTTTTGGAGGGCACTTTTTGGAGGGCACTTTTGTGCGCTCCAAAGGTGCGCACTTTTGGAGGGCACTTTTTGGAGGGCACTTTTCTGCGCTCCAAAGGTGCGCACTTTTGGAGGGCACTTTTTGGAGGGCACTTTTCTGCGCTCCAAAGGTGCGCACTTTTGGAGGGCACTTTTTGGAGGGCACTTTTCTGCGCTCCAAAGGTGCGCACTTTTGGAGGGCACTTTTTGGAGGGCACTTTTCTGCGCTCCAAAGGTGCGCACTTTTGGAGGGCACTTTTGTGCACTCCAAAGGTGCACACTTTTGGAGGGCACTTTTTGGAGGGCACTTTTCTGCACTCCAAAGGTGCGCACTTTTGGAGGGCACTTTTTGGAGGGCACTTTTGTGCGCTCCAAAGGTGCGCACTTTTGGAGGGCACTTTTTGGAGGGCACTTTTGTGCGCTCCAAAGGTGCGCACTTTTGGAGGGCACTTTTGTGCACTCCAAAGGTGCGCACTTTTGGAGGGCACTTTTCCTGCGCTCCAAAGGTGCACACCTAGGTGAGCACCTTCGACCACACCTTGTAGCACACCAAACTCTGACTTTCGACTTCATCCGCAATGCAGGGTCTTTGAGGTTGGCGCAATGCGCACAACCAGGGGAGTCGACCCATCAAACCCAACACCTCCCCTATATAAGCTATTTGTCTGATTCTCATACATGCGTAGCCTGCAGGAGCAATTAGGACATCGACCCCAACTTTCGGCTTCTAAACGAAAACAAGGTCTTTGAGGTTGGTGTAATGCGAACAACTAGGGGAGTCAACCCATCAAACCCAACACCTCCCCTATATAAGCTATTTGTCTGATTCTCATACATGTGTAGTCTACAGGAGCAATTAGGACATCGACCCCAACTTTTGACTTCTTAACGAAAACAAGGTCTTTGAGGTTGACGTAATGCGCACAACCAGGGGAGTCGACCCATCAAACCCAACACCTCCCCTATATAAGCTATTTGTCCGATTCTCATACATGTGTAGCCTACAGGAGCCATTAGGACATTGACCCCAACTTTTGACTTCTTAACGAAAACAAGGTCTTTGAGGTTGGCGTAATGCGCACAACCAAGGGAGTTGACCCATCAAACCCAACACCTCCCCTATATAAGCTATTTGTCTGATTCTCATACATGTGTAGCCTGCAACAACGATTAGGACATCCACCCCAACTTCTGAATTCGTCTGCGTTGACCGCACCAAAGGTGCACGCCTTGGTGCTCACCAAAATCCGACTTCCGACTTCTTCTGCTATGCGGGGTCTTTGAGGTTGGCGCAGTGCGCACAACCAGGGGAGTCAACCCACCGAATGCAACACCTCCCCTATATAAGCTATTTGTCTGATTCTCATACATGCGTAGACTGCAGCAATGATTAGGACATCCACCCCAACTTTTGACTTCTTAAACAAGACAGGGTCTTTGAAGTTGGTGCAGTGCACACAACCAGGGGAGTCGACCCATCAAACGCAACACCTCCCCTATATAAAGCTATTTGTCCGATTCTCATACGTGTAGTCTGCAGCAGCGATTAGGACATCGACCCCAACTTCCGAATTCGTTTGCATTGACCGCACCAAAGGTGCACGCCTTGGTGTGCACCTTGGAGTGCACTTTGGTGCTCACCTCGGTGCACACTTTGGTGTGCACCTCGGTGTGCACCAAAGGTGCGCACCTTGGAGCGCACCAAAGGTGTACACTTTGGAGCGCACCACATAGGGTCTTTGAGAGGTTGGCGCAGTGCGCACACCAAGGTGGGTGTTGAGGTGCGTGCCGAGGTGGGTGGGTGCTAGGGTGCGCTCCATGGTGGGTGCCAGGGTGGGTGCGTGCTAGGGTGGATTCCAAAGAGGGTCATAGGGTGGGTGCCAAGGTGGGTTGGTGATATAGTGGGTTCAAAGGTGGGTACTAGGGTGGGTTCCAAGGTGGGTCACAAGTTGGGTGCCAGGATGCGTGGGTGTTAGGTTGGGTGCCAAGGTGGGCTCCTACGTGGGTGGGTGCTAGGGTGGGTTTCAAGGTGGACGCGAGGGCGGGTGCCAAGGTGGGTAACAAGTTGGGTGTTAGGATGGGTGAGTGCTAGAGTGGGTGCCAAGGTGGGTGGGTGCTAAGGTGGATGCCAAGGTGGTTCACAGGGTGGGTGGGTTCTAGGGTGAGTTCCAAGGTGGGTCACAGGTTTAGTGCTAGGGTGCGTGTCAAGGCGGGTGTCGAGGTGCCTGGGTGCTAGGGTGTGGATGCCAATGTGGGTCATAGGGTGGGTACTAGGGTGGGCTGCAATGTGGGTGCCAAGGTGGGTAACATGCTCGGTTGGTTCTAAATTGGGTGTCAGGGTGGGTGTGCACCCACCTTGCCCGAGGTGGGTGCCAAGGTGCCAGTGTGGGTGGGTGCTAAGGTGGATGCCAAGGTGGGTGAGAAGGTGGGTGATAGGTTGAGTGGTAGGATGGGTGGGTGCCAAGATGGGTCACAGGGTGGGTGCAAGGGTGGGTAGGTGCTAGGGTTGGTGTCAGGGTGGGTGGGTGCTAGGTTGGGTTCCAAGGTGGGTGCGAGGGTGAGTGTCAAGGTGGGTCACAGGTTAGGTGCTAGGATGGGTGAGTGCTAGGGTGCAAAGGTGCCAGGGTGGGTGCTAGGATGGGTCGATGCTAGGGTGAGTGGCAAGGTGGGTCCACAAGTGTCAAGGTGGGTGCCGAGGTGGGTGCCAACTTGGGTTCCAAGGTGGGTGCCAAGTGGGCGACTGCTATGGTGGATGCCAAGGTGGGTCACGGGGTGGGTGCCAAGTTGCTAGGTTGTGTTCCAAGGTGGGTGCCAACGTGGCTGCTAGGGTGCGTGGGTTAAAGGGTGTGTCACAACGTGGGTGCCAGGATGGGTGCGCACCCACACTGGCCAAGACGGGTGCAAGGTTGGGTTCCAAGCCCGGTCACAGGCTGGGTGCTAGGATGGGTGGGTGCCAAGGTGGGCACCAGGGTGGGTGCACCCACCCTGGCCAAGGTGGGTCACGGGGTGGGTCCTAGGGTGGGTAACAGGGTGGGTACTAAGGTGCGTGCCAAGGTGGGTCATGGGGTGGGTGCCAAGGTGGGCACCAGGGTGGGTGTGCACCAACCCTAGCCAGGGTAGGTCACGGGGTGGTTGTCGGGGTGGGCGTCAAGGAGCCAAGGTGGGTGGCAAGTAGCCAAGTTGCGTGCCAAGGTGGGTGTCGGGGTGGGTGCCAAGGATCCAAGGTGGGTGCCAAGGAACCAAGGTGGGTGTCTGGGTGGGTGCCGAGGTGGGAGCCAGGGTGGGTCCCAAGGTGAGTGCAAAGGTGGGTGCCAGGGTCAAGGTGAGTGCCAATGTGGGTTCCAAGGTGCCAGGGTCAGGGTGAGTGCCAATGTGGGTTCAAAGGTGCTAAGTTGGGTGCGAGGTTGGGTGCGAGGGTGGGTGGGTGCCAAGGTGTGCTAGGTGGAAGCCCGGGTGGGTCGGCATCCCATGGGTGTCGAGTTGGGTGCCTGATGGGTGCTTCTTGTCAAGTTTTAGTCGTCGGGACTCATTTCGAGCCTTAGAGGTCGTTTCTTGTCCGGTTGCCCTGTCTTCGACCTGGGAACCCAATTTTGGTCCTCGGGTCCCATTTTTTTTTGTCTCGCATCCCACTTTTGGCCTGTGGCCTTTTCGGGGTCGATTCTCGTTTTGGGCATCAGAGCATGTTTCTTCTCCTAAAACCCAATATTTGTTTATTAAGTCTCGGAACACATTTTTGTTCTCGTGGACCCATCATGGGTCTTGGAACGCATTTGTGGTCCTTGGGTCCCATTTTGCATCCCGAAACTTGTGTTTTGGTGCTTGATCCCTATTTTGGGTGCCCACCTTGCACCAAGTGCGCACCCGGGGCAAACCGAGCGCCTTGGTGCACCGGGGCAAGATCGAGCGTGCACCCGAGGCGCCCCGAACATGCACCAAGGTGCACTCGGCCCACATGTGAGCGCAGGTCGTTGCGCCCGAGGTGGTGTGTGGGCACCGCGTTGCAGACGGGACACTGCACGCACACGACGCCCCGTCCAGGTGCACGCACGTAGGCCGGGCCGGGTGCACACCCGACGCCCTAGCAAGGTGCGCGCACCCGGGCAGGGCTCACACTTGGCGAACGGGGCGCACTTCGCGAGGGAGGGTGTGCACCTCGACGGGGGTGGGTGGCCGGGGTGGATTCGCACGTGGGTCGCGGTTTGCTAAGTACACACTGCGACAAGCTCATAACGGGTGCGATCATACCAGCGTTAGTGCACCGGATCCCATCAGAACTCCGCAGTTAAGCGCGCTTGGGCCGGAGTAGTACTGGGATGGGTGACCTCCCGGGAAGTCCCGGTGTTGCACCCTTTCTTAGTTTTTCGCCGGGCGTCGCAATGCTATTTGAATAAACCTTTTGCCCGTTTGCGTTCTCGTCGGGGCCGGGCCGGGCCGGGGTGCGCTGCCCGCACTACCGCGCGCGCGGGGGCGACACCGAGCGCGCACCCGAGGCGCCCCGAGCACACAGGCCACGGTGCAACCCGGGCGTTGTGCGCGCACCCCGGTGCGCCCGAGGTGCTGCGCGCGCACCCAGGTGAAATCGGTGTGCACCTCGGCCAGTGCGCGCTCGGTCGAGTCGCGCACGTTGGCCAAGGTGCACGGTGATGTTTCTTACTCTAAGGTTCCGCACCAGACGCCCGGGACAGGTGAGCGAAGCTGGGCGGGGCCGGGTGCGCGGCCGGGGCAGGTGCACGCAGCTGGAGAGAGCTTTGGAGCACACCAGAGGTGCGCACCTTGGAGCACACTTCGGAGCGCACCAATGATGCGCTCCATTCAAAAGTTTCCTGAAAAGGCAAAAAAAGTTGAGATTATAGAATTTCCCACTTGAGAGATTGTAAAAAAAAAAAATTTAAAATGAAGGAAACGCGGGTGCCAAGGTGTGCGCGCCCGGGTGCGCAGCCCAGCCAAGGTGTGCGCACCAAGGCGCCCACCCTGGCGAAGGTGCACGCAAGGTGCGCACCCGAGGCAAACCGGACAATTAACCCAACTTTCGACTTCGCGCGCACCTGCGCACCTTGGAGCGCACTTCGGAGCGCTCCTTGGTGCGCACCAATCTTGGGCACCTCGGAGTGCACCATGGCGCCCACCAAGGTGCGCACCCGGGGCAAACCGAGCTCCGACTTCGTGCGCACCTTGGAGCGCACGAAAGGTGCGCACCATGGCGCCCACCAAGGTGCGCAGCCCAGCCAAGGCGTGCGCATCAAGGTGCGCACCCTGGCGAAGGTGCGCACCCGGGGCAAACCGAGCTCCGACTTCGTGCGCACCTTGGAGCGCACAAAGGGTGCGCAACCCAGCCAAGGTGTGCGCACCCCGGGCAAACCGAGCTCCAAATCGTGCGCACCTTGGAGCACACTTCGGAGCCCTCCTTGGTGCGCACCGATGTTGCGCACCTCGGAGCGCACCCGGGGAAAACAATGCAATTAACCCGACTTTCGACTTCGTGGGCACCTCGGAGCGCTCTCGGGTTCGCACCTCGGAGCACACCGAGGTGCGCACCTTTGATGCGCTGCCTTCACCAATTTCCAGAAAAGGCAAGAAAACATTGAGAAGGTGTGCGCACCGAGGTGCCCACCCTGGCGAAGGTGCACGCGAGGTGCGCACCCGGGGCAAACCGGGCTCCGACTTCGTGCACGCCATGCTGCGCACCTTGGAGGGCCATGGTGCGCACCTTGGAGCACACTTCGGAGCGCTCAATGGTGCCCAACCCAGCCAAGGTGCCCACCGCGGCGAAGGTGCACGCGAGGTGCGCACCCGGGGCAAACCGGGCTCCGACTTCGTGCACGCCGCACCTTGGAGCACACTTCGGAGCGCTCCTTGGTGCGCACCAGGGCGCGCAACCCAGCCGAGGTGCCCACCCCGGCGAAGGTGCACGCGGGGTGCGCACCCGGGGCAAACCGGGCTCCGACTTCGTGCACGCCATGGTGCCCACCGCGGCGAAGGTGCACGCGAGGTGCGCACCCGGGGCAAACCGGGCTCCGACTTCGTGCACGCCGCACCTTGGAGCACACTTCGGAGCGCTCCTTGGTGCGCACCAGGGCGCGCAACCCAGCCGAGGTGCCCACCCCGGCGAAGGTGCACGCGAGGTGCGCACCCGGGGCAAACCGGGCTCCGACTTCGTGCACGCCATGGTGCCCACCGCGGCGAAGGTGCACGCGAGGTGCGCACCCGGGGCAAACCGGGCTCCGACTTCGTGCACGCCGCACCTTGGAGCACACTTCGGAGCGCTCCTTGGTGCGCACCATGGTGCCCACCAGGGCGCGCAACCCCGCCGAAGGTGCACGCGAGGTGCGCACCCGGGGCAAACCGGGCTCCGACTTCGTGCACGCCGCACCTTGGAGCACACTTCGGAGCGCTCCTTGGTGCGCACCAGGGCGCGCAACCCCGCCGAAGGTGCACGCGAGGTGCGCACCCGGGGCAAACCGGGCTCCGACTTCGTGCACGCCATGGTGCGCACCAGGGTGCCCACCGCGGCGAAGGTGCGCACCCGGGGCAAACCGGGCTCCGACTTCGTGCACGCCGCACCTTGGAGCACACTTCGGAGCGCTCCTTGGTGCGCACCAGGGCGCGCAACCCAGCCGAGGTGCCCACCCCGGCGAAGGTGCACGCGAGGTGCGCACCCGGGGCAAACCGGGCTCCGACTTCGTGCACGCCATGGTGCCCACCGCGGCGAAGGTGCGCACCCGGGGCAAACCGGGCTAGGACTTCGTGCACGCCGCACCTTGGAGCACACTTTGGAGCACTCCTTGGTGCGCACCATGGTGCCCACCAGGCCGCGCAACCCAGCCAAGGTGTGCGCACCAAGGTGCACGCGAGGTGCGCACCCGGGGCAAACCGGGGTCCGGCTTCGTGCACGCCGCACCTTGGAGCACACATCGGGGCGCTCCCGGGTTCGCACCGGCGTTGCGCACCGTGGTGGGCACCTCGGAGCGCACCGTGGTGGGCACCTCGGAGCACACCAAGGTGGGCAGCGAGGTGCGCACCTTTGATGCGATGCCTTCACTAATTTCCATAAAAGGCAAAAAAAAACGAGATTTTAAAATTTCCGTTTTGAAAGATAGTGAGAAAAAGGGAATGCTGGTGCCATCTTGAGCCCGCCCTGGTGCGCAGCCCAGCCAAGGTGTGCGCACCAAGGTGCCCACCCTGGCGAAGGTGCGCGCCCGGGCAATTAACCCAACTTCCAACTTCGCGCGCGCCAGGGTGGGAGCGCACCCAACAACCGGGCCTGGGAAGAGCCAATGCGAGAAACCCCACCAAACGCTCTGACAAAAAAAGAGGGGGCGCTCCAGTAACCCCGCTTCGGAGCGCACCCTGGGCAAACCCAGCCAGGGTGCCCACCCCGGCCAAGGTGCAGGCGAGGTGCGCACCCGGGGCAAACCGGGCTCCGACAACGTGCACGCCGCACCTTGGAGCACACTTCGTAGCGCTCCCGGGTGCGCACCTCAGAGCACACCAAGGTGGGCAGCGAGGTGCGCACCTTTGATGCGCTGCCTTCACTAATTTCCAGAAAAGGCAAAAAAAAGAGGAGATTTTAAAATTTCCGTTTTGAAAGATAGTGAAAAAAACGGAACGCGGGTGCCATCTTGAGCCCGCCCTGGTGCACAGCCCAGGTAAGGTGCCCACCCTGGCAAAGGTGCGCACCCGGGCAATTAACCCTACTTCCGACTTCGTGCGCGCCAGGGTGGCAACCGGGCCTGGGAAGAGCCAATGCGAGAAACCCCACCAAACGCTCCGACAAAAAAAGAGGCGGCGCTCCAATAACCCCGCTTCGGAGCGCAGCCGGGGCAAACCCAGCCAAGGTGCCCACCCCGACGAAGGTGCACGCGAGGTGCGCACCCGGGGCAAACCGGGCTCCGACAACGTGCACGCAGCACCTTGGAGCACACTTCGAAGCACTCCCGGGTGCCCACCGGCGTTGCGCACCGTGGTGGGCAGCGAGGTGCGCACCTTTGATGCGCTGCCTTCACTAATTTCCAGAAAAGGCAAAAAAAAATGAGATTTTAAAATTTCCGTTTTGAAAGATAGTGAAAAAAACGGAACGCGGGTGCCATCTTGAGCCCGCCCTGGTGCGCAGCCCAGGCAAGGCATGCGCACCAAGGTGCCCACCCGCGGTGCACGCCCGGGGCAAACCGGGCTCCGACTTCGTGCAGGCCGCACCTTGGAGCACACTTCGGAGCGCTCCTTGGTGCGCACCATGGTGCCCACCAGGGCGCACCCGGGGCAAACCGGGCTCCGACTTCGTGCACGCCGCACCTTGGAGCACACATCGGAGCGCTCCCAGGTTCGCACCAGCGTTGCGCACCTTTGATGCGCTGCCTTCACTAATTTCCAGAAAAGGCAAAAAAAAACGATATTTTAAAATTTCCGTTCTGAAAGATAGTGAAAAAAACGGAACGCGGGTGCCATCTTGAGCCCTTCCTGGTGCGCAGCCCAGGCAAGTTGTGCGCACCAAGGTGCCCACCCTGGCGGAGGTGCGCGCCCGGGGCAAACCGGGCTCCGACTTCGTGCACTGCATGGTGCCCACCAAGGCGCGCAACCCAGCCAAGGTGCCCACCGCAGCGAAGGTGCACGCGAGGTGCGCACCCGAGGTGCACACCCGGGGCAAACCGAGCTCCGACTTCGTGCACGCCGCACCTTGGAGCACACTTCAGAGCGCTCCTTGGTGCGCACCAGGGCGCGCAACCCAGCCAAGGTGCTCACCCCGGCGAAGGTGCACGCGAGGTGCGCACCCGGGGCAAGCCGGGCTCGGACTTCGTGCACGCCGCACCTTGGAGCACACATCGGAGCGCTCCCGGGTTCGCACCAGCATTGCGCACCTTTGATGCGCTGCCTTCACTAATTTCCAGAAAAGGCAAAAAAAAAAAAAAAACGAGATTTTAAAATTTCCGTTTTGAAAGATAGTGAAAAAAACGGAACGCGGGTGCCATCTTGAGCCCGCCCTGGTGTGCAGCCCAGGCAAGTTGTGCGCACCAAGGCACCCACCCTGGCCAAGGTGGGTCACGGGGTGGGTCCTAGGGTGGGTAACGGGGTGGGTACTAAGGTGCGTGCCAAGGTGGGTCATGGGGTGGGTGCCAAGGTGGGCACCAGGGTGGGTGTGCACCAACCCTAGCCAGGGTAGGTCACGGGGTGGTTGTCGGGGTGGGCGTCAAGGAGCCAAGGTGGGTGGCAAGTAGCCAAGTTGCGTGCCAAGGTGGGTGTCGGGGTGGGTGCCAAGGATCCAAGGTGGGTGCCAAGGAACCAAGGTGGGTGTCTGGGTGGGTGCCGAGGTGGGAGCCAGGGTGGGTCCCAAGGTGAGTGCAAAGGTGGGTGCCAGGGTCAAGGTGAGTGCCAATGTGGGTTCCAAGGTGCCAGGGTCAGGGTGAGTGCCAATGTGGGTTCAAAGGTGCTAAGTTGGGTGCGAGGTTGGGTGCGAGGGTGGGTGGGTGCCAAGGTGTGCTAGGTGGAAGCCCGGGTGGGTCGGCATCCCATGGGTGTCGAGTTGGGTGCCTGATGGGTGCTTCTTGTCAAGTTTTAGTCGTCGGGACTCATTTCGAGCCTTAGAGGTCGTTTCTTGTCCGGTTGCCCTGTCTTCGACCTGGGAACCCAATTTTGGTCCTCGGGTCCCATTTTTTTTTGTCTCGCATCCCACTTTTGGCCTGTGGCCTTTTCGGGGTCGATTCTCGTTTTGGGCATCAGAGCATGTTTCTTCTCCTAAAACCCAATATTTGTTTATTAAGTCTCGGAACACATTTTTGTTCTCGTGGACCCATCATGGGTCTTGGAACGCATTTGTGGTCCTTGGGTCCCATTTTGCATCCCGAAACTTGTGTTTTGGTGCTTGATCCCTATTTTGGGTGCCCACCTTGCACCAAGTGCGCACCCGGGGCAAACCGAGCGCCTTGGTGCACCGGGGCAAGATCGAGCGTGCACCCGAGGCGCCCCGAACATGCACCAAGGTGCACTCGGCCCACATGTGAGCGCAGGTCGTTGCGCCCGAGGTGGTGTGTGGGCACCGCGTTGCAGACGGGACACTGCACGCACACGACGCCCCGTCCAGGTGCACGCACGTAGGCCGGGCCGGGTGCACACCCGACGCCCTAGCAAGGTGCGCGCACCCGGGCAGGGCTCACACTTGGCGAACGGGGCGCACTTCGCGAGGGAGGGTGTGCACCTCGACGGGGGTGGGTGGCCGGGGTGGATTCGCACGTGGGTCGCGGTTTGCTAAGTACACACTGCGACAAGCTCATAACGGGTGCGATCATACCAGCGTTAGTGCACCGGATCCCATCAGAACTCCGCAGTTAAGCGCGCTTGGGCCGGAGTAGTACTGGGATGGGTGACCTCCCGGGAAGTCCCGGTGTTGCACCCTTTTTTAGTTTTTCGCCGGGCGTCGCAATGCTATTTGAATAAACCTTTTGCCCGTTTGCGTTCTCGTCGGGGCCGGGCCGGGCCGGGGTGCGCTGCCCGCACTACCGCGCGCGCGGGGGGCGACACCGAGCGCGCACCCGAGGCGCCCCGAGCACACAGGCCACGGTGCAACCCGGGCGTTGTGCGCGCACCCCGGTGCGCCCGAGGTGCTGCGCGCGCACCCAGGTGAAATCGGTGTGCACCTCGGCCAGTGCGCGCTCGGTCGAGTCGCGCACGTTGGCCAAGGTGCACGGTGATGTTTCTTACTCTAAGGTTCCGCACCAGACGCCCGGGACAGGTGAGCGAAGCTGGGCGGGGCCGGGTGCGCGGCCGGGGCAGGTGCACGCAGCTAGAGAGAGCTTTGGAGCACACCAGAGGTGCGCACCTTGGAGCACACTTCGGAGCGCACCAATGATGCGCTCCATTCAAAAGTTTCCTGAAAAGGCAAAAAAAGTTGAGATTATAGAATTTCCCACTTGAGAGATTGTAAAAAAAAAAAATTTAAAATGAAGGAAACGCGGGTGCCAAGGTGTGCGCGCCCGGGTGCGCAGCCCAGCCAAGGTGTGCGCACCAAGGCGCCCACCCTGGCGAAGGTGCACGCAAGGTGCGCACCCGAGGCAAACCGGACAATTAACCCAACTTTCGACTTCGCGCGCACCTGCGCACCTTGGAGCGCACTTCGGAGCGCTCCTTGGTGCGCACCAATCTTGGGCACCTCGGAGTGCACCATGGCGCCCACCAAGGTGCGCACCCGGGGCAAACCGAGCTCCGACTTCGTGCGCACCTTGGAGCGCACGAAAGGTGCGCACCATGGCGCCCACCAAGGTGCGCAGCCCAGCCAAGGCGTGCGCATCAAGGTGCGCACCCTGGCGAAGGTGCGCACCCGGGGCAAACCGAGCTCCGACTTCGTGCGCACCTTGGAGCGCACAAAGGGTGCGCAACCCAGCCAAGGTGTGCGCACCCCGGGCAAACCGAGCTCCGAATCGTGCGCACCTTGGAGCACACTTCGGAGCCCTCCTTGGTGCGCACCGATGTTGCGCACCTCGGAGCGCACCCGGGGAAAACAATGCAATTAACCCGACTTTCGACTTCGTGGGCACCTCGGAGCGCTCTCGGGTTCGCACCTCGGAGCACACCGAGGTGCGCACCTTTGATGCGCTGCCTTCACCAATTTCCAGAAAAGGCAAGAAAACATTGAGAAGGTGTGCGCACCGAGGTGCCCACCCTGGCGAAGGTGCACGCGAGGTGCGCACCCGGGGCAAACCGGGCTCCGACTTCGTGCACGCCATGCTGCGCACCTTGGAGGGCCATGGTGCGCACCTTGGAGCACACTTCGGAGCGCTCAATGGTGCCCAACCCAGCCAAGGTGCCCACCGCGGCGAAGGTGCACGCGAGGTGCGCACCCGGGGCAAACCGGGCTCCGACTTCGTGCACGCCGCACCTTGGAGCACACTTCGGAGCGCTCCTTGGTGCGCACCAGGGCGCGCAACCCAGCCGAGGTGCCCACCCCGGCGAAGGTGCACGCGGGGTGCGCACCCGGGGCAAACCGGGCTCCGACTTCGTGCACGCCATGGTGCCCACCGCGCCAAGGTGCACGCGAGGTGCGCACCCGGGG
>NW_026729077.1:127500-147500 GCF_030272615.1 Cryptomeria japonica | reverse complement strand
TGTAGCAGAGATAGCAATCGGGGTGTGTGATGCAGAAGAGATAGCAATCGAGGTGTGCGGTGGGAAGGGCCCAGCAGCCAGAATGCATGAAGCGACGGATGAAGCAGTGATGACAACCGGGCTGTGAGGAGAGGAGGGATGCAGCCAAGAAAGCAATCAGGGCTCGAGGCAAGGGATGCATCAAGGATAGCAATCATGTTGTGAGGCGAGATTCCAAAGGCTAAACGTGAGAGGCTGCAGGGTCGACTCAGAGAGGTCTATGCATGTGAGAGGCTGAAAGCAAGGTCAACTCGGAGCGGTCTATGCATCGGGCGCGCTTGGGGCGACTACCAGTGCCAACCCCTTATCCCGCGACGCGTCCGACAAAGAGAACGTTCCAAGGCGGCAGAGGAGGTTACCAGCCGAAGGATGCAGTAGCAATAACAGGTATAGTTCCGCGGCGGCCGAGAAGACTCACCGCATAGGAATCGGGATGCGAGGCGAGGGATGCGGCGGGAAGGCCCCGACGGCTAAACGGAAGAGGCTGCAGGGCCGCCTCGGAATGGTCCAAGCATCGGACGCGATTGGGACGACTACCAGTGCCAACCCCTTATCCCGCGATGCGTCCGATACACAGATAGTTCCAAGGCGGCCGAGGAGCCTCACCGCATATCAATCGGGGTGCGAGGCGAGGGATGGGGCGGGAAGGCCCCAACGGCTAGACGGAAGAGGCTTCAGGGCCACCTCGGAATGCTCCAAGCATCGGACGCGCTTGGGGCGACTACCAGTGCCAACCCCTTATCCCGCGATGCGTCCGATACACAGATGGTTCCAAGGCGGCCGAGGAGCCTCACCGCATAGCAATCGGGGGTGCGAGGCGAGGGATGGGGCGGGAAGGCCCCAACGGCTAGACGGAAGAGGCTTCAGGGCCGCCTCGGAATGGTCCAAGCATCGGACGCGCTTGGGGCGACTACCAGTGACAACCCCTCATCCCGCGATGCGTCCGATACGAAGATGGTTCCAAGGCGGCCGAGGAGCCTCACCGCATAGCAATCGGGGTGCGAGGTGGGGGATGCGGCGAGATGGCCCCAACGGCTAGACGGAAGAGGCCACAGGGCCGCGTCGGAATAGTCCAAGCATCGGACGCGCTTGGGGCGACTACCAGTGACAACCCCTTATCCCGCGATGCGTCCGATACGAAGATAGTTCCAAGGCGGCCGAGGAGCCTCACCGCATAGCAATCCGGGTGCGAGGTGGGGGATGCGGCGAGATGGCCCCAACGGCTAGACGGAAGAGGCTGCAGGGCCGCCTCGGAATAGTCCAAGCATCGGACGCGCTTGGGGCGACTACCAGTGACAACCCCTTATCCCGCGATGCTTCCGATACGAAGACAGTTCCAAGGCGGCCGAGGAGCCTCACCGCATAGCAATGGGGGTGCGAGGTGAGGGATGCGGCGAGATGGCCCCAACGGCTAGACGGAAGAGGCCACAGGGCCGCCTCGGAATAGTCCAAGCATCGGACGCGCTTGGGGCGACTACCAGTGACAACCCCTTATCCCGCGATGCATCCGATACGAAGATAGTTCCCAGGCGGCCGAGGAGCCTCACCGCATAGCAATCGGGGTGCGAGGCGAGGGATGCGGCGAGATGGCCCCAAAGGGTAGACGGAAGAGGCTGCGGGGCCGCCTCGGAATAGTCCAAGCATCGAACGCGCTTGGGGCGACTACCACTGTCAACCCCTTATCCCGCGATGCGTCCGATACACAGATAGTTCCGAGGCGGCCGAGGAGCTGGGGGATGCGGCGAGATGGCCCCAACGGCTAGACGGAAGAGGCTGCAGGGCCGCCTCGGAATAGTCCAAGCATCGGACGCGCTTGGGGCGACTACCAGTGACAACCCCTTATCCCGCGATGCGTCCGATACACAGATAGTTCCGAGGCGGCCAAGGAGCCTCACCGCATAGCAATCGTGGTGCGAGGTGGGGGATGCAGCGAGATGGCCCCAACGGCTAGACGGAAGAGGCTGCAGGGCCGCCTCGGAATGGTCCAAGCATCGGACGCGCTTGGGGCGACTACCACTGCCAACCCCTTATCCCGCGATGCGTCCGATACACAGATAGTTCCAAGGCGGCCGAGGAGCCTCACCGAATAGCAATCGGGGTGCGAGGCGAGGGATGCGGCGAGAAAGCCCCAACGGCTAGAGGGAAGAGGCTTCAGGTCCGCCTCGGAATGGTCCAAGCATCGGACGCGCTTGGGGCGACTACCAGTGACAACCCCTTATCCCGCGACGCGTCCGATACACAGATAGTTCCAAGGCGGCCGAGGAGCCTCACCGCATAGCAATCGGGGTGCGAGGCGAGGGATGCGGCGAGAAGGACCCAACGGCTAGACGGAAGAGGCTTCAGGGCCGCCTCGGAATGGTCCAAGCATCGGACGCGCTTGGGGCGACTACCAGTGACAACCCCTTATCCCGCGACGCGTCCGATACACAGATAGTTCCAAGGCGGCCGAGGAGCCTCACCGCATAGCAATCGGGGTGCGAGGCGAGGGATGCGGCGAGAAGGACCCAACGGCTAGACGGAAGAGGCTTCAGGTCCGCCTCGGAATGGTCCAAGCATCGGACGCGCTTGGGGCGACTACCAGTGACAACCCCTTATCCCGCGACGCGTCCGATACACAGATAGTTCCAAGGCGGCCGAGGAGCCTCACCGCATAGCAATCGGGGTGCGAGGCGAGGGATGCGGCGAGAAGGACCCAACGGCTAGACGGAAGAGGCTTCAGGGCCGCCTCGGAATGGTCCAAGCATCGGACGCGCTTGGGGCGACTACCAGTGACAACCCCTTATCCCGCGATGCGTCCGATACACAGATAGTTCCAAGGCGGCCGAGGAGCCTCACCGCATAGCAATCGGGGTGCGAGGCGAGGGATGCGGCGAGAAGGACCCAACGGCTAGACGGAAGAGGCTTCAGGGCCGCCTCGGAATGGTCCAAGCATCGGACGCGCTTGGGGCGACTACCAGTGACAACCCCTTATCCCGCGACGCGTCCGATACACAGATAGTTCCAAGGCGGCCGAGGAGCCTCACCGCATAGCAATCGGGGTGCGAGGCGAGGGATGCGGCAAGAAGGACCCAACGGCTAGACGGAAGAGGCTTCAGGGCCGCCTCGGAATGGTCCAAGCATCGGACGCGCTTGGGGCGACTACCAGTGACAACCCCTTATCCCGCGACGCGTCCGATACACAGATAGTTCCAAGGCGGCCGAGGAGCCTCACCGCATAGCAATCGGGGTGCGAGGCGAGGGATGCGGCGAGAAGGACCCAACGGCTAGACGGAAGAGGCTTCAGGTCCGCCTCGGAATGGTCCAAGCATCGGACGCGCTTGGGGCGACTACCAGTGACAACCCCTTATCCCGCGACGCGTCCGATACACAGATAGTTCCAAGGCGGCCGAGGAGCCTCACCGCATAGCAATCGGGGTGCGAGGCGAGGGATGCGGCGAGAAGGACCCAACGGCTAGACGGAAGAGGCTTCAGGGCCGCCTCGGAATGGTCCAAGCATCGGACGCGCTTGGGGCGACTACCAGTGACAACCCCTTATCCCGCGACGCGTCCGATACACAGATAGTTCCAAGGCGGCCGAGGAGCCTCACCGCATAGCAATCGGGGTGCGAGGCGAGGGATGCGGCGAGAAGGACCCAACGGCTAGACGGAAGAGGCTTCAGGGCCGCCTCGGAATGGTCCAAGCATCGGACGCGCTTGGGGCGACTACCAGTGACAACCCCTTATCCCGCGATGCGTCCGATACACAGATAGTTCCAAGGCGGCCGAGGAGCCTCACCGCATAGCAATCGGGGTGCGAGGCGAGGGATGCGGCGAGAAGGACCCAACGGCTAGACGGAAGAGGCTTCAGGGCCGCCTCGGAATGGTCCAAGCATCGGACGCGCTTGGGGCGACTACCAGTGACAACCCCTTATCCCGCGACGCGTCCGATACACAGATAGTTCCAAGGCGGCCGAGGAGCCTCACCGCATAGCAATCGGGGTGCGAGGCGAGGGATGCGGCGAGAAGGACCCAACGGCTAGACGGAAGAGGCTTCAGGGCCGCCTCGGAATGGTCCAAGCATCGGACGCGCTTGGGGCGACTACCAGTGACAACCCCTTATCCCGCGACGCGTCCGATACACAGATAGTTCCAAGGCGGCCGAGGAGCCTCACCGCATAGCAATCGGGGTGCGAGGCGAGGGATGCGGCGAGAAGGACCCAACGGCTAGACGGAAGAGGCTTCAGGGCCGCCTCGGAATGGTCCAAGCATCGGACGCGCTTGGGGCGACTACCAGTGACAACCCCTTATCCCGCGACGCGTCCGATACACAGATAGTTCCAAGGCGGCCGAGGAGCCTCACCGCATAGCAATCGGGGTGCGAGGCGAGGGATGCGGCGAGAAGGACCCAACGGCTAGACGGAAGAGGCTTCAGGGCCGCCTGGGAATGGTCCATGCATCGCACGCGCTTGGGGCGACTACCAGTGACAACCCCTTATCCCGCGACGCGTCCGATACACAGATAGTTCCAAGGCGGCCGAGGAGCCTCACCGCATAGCAATCGGGGTGCGAGGCGAGGGATGCGGCGAGAAGGACCCAACGGCTAGACGGAAGAGGCTTCAGGGCCGCCTCGGAATGGTCCAAGCATCGGACGCGCTTGGGGCGACTACCAGTGACAACCCCTTATCCCGCGACGCGTCCGATACACAGATAGTTCCAAGGCGGCCGAGGAGCCTCACCGCATAGCAATCGGGGTGCGAGTCGAGGGATGCGGCGAGAAGGACCCAACGGCTAGACGGAAGAGGCTTCAGGGCCGCCTCGGAATGGTCCAAGCATCGGACGCGCTTGGGGCGACTACCAGTGACAACCCCTTATCCCGCGATGCGTCTGATACACAGATAGTTCCAAGGCGGCCGAGGAGCCTCACCGCATAGCAATCGGGGTGCGAGGCAAGGGATGCGGCGAGAAGGACCCAACGGCTAGACGGAAGAGGCTTCAGGGCCGCCTCGGAATGGTCCAAGCATCGGACGCGCTTGGGGCGACTACCGTTGCCAACCCCTTATCCCGCGATGCGTCTGATACACAGATAGTTCCGAGGCGGCCGAGGAGCCTCACCGCATAGCAATCGGGTTGCGAGGCAGATTATTGGGAAGGGAACCCCCTGGGATGCGGCTCAAGCAGTGCCCAAAGGGACTGGAATGCGGAATCACATCGAGAGACCCAAATGCTATACGAGGGCTCAAATCGAATTATCGATTTGGCCACGACATGGACGCATCGGAACGACTACCTTTGCCGAACCACTCGCAATTGCATCCATACCGAAACCAATAGACATTTCCGTTAGAGCCCTCGCATAGCATTCGGGAATCTCGCATGCCCCTCTAAATCGACCAATGCTGGCGCTCAACGAAAATCCGAGCGCTACCACCGTTCGAGCGCCAGCATTGGTCGAGTTAGAGGGGCACGGGGGAGAATGCTCCAGTCAACACCTCCCCTATATAAGTTATTTGTCCGATTCTCGCACAACCGTAGTCTGCCTCGTCGAATCAAACAACGGTCCCAGATTCCGACTTCCGTTCCGTAGAGACCCAAAAGCTAGATGGAGGCTCGCAAGAAAGAGAGTCGGCGCATAGCAATCGGGTTTCTCGAACGTTTAGGGACCGAGCTCACTTGCGGATAGGGCAAAATCCGCCAAGCAACCCAAAAGCTAGACGGGGGCTCGAATCGAATCGCCTAGGCGGCCACAACAACGACGTGTTGGATCGACTACCAGTGCCAAACCATTCAGCAAGACTAGTCTGTGTCGAGGCCGGATAGAGATTCTCAGAGAGCGCCCGTACAGCATTTAGGAGACCTGCCGCGTCCCTCACACTCGACAAATGGTGGTGCACGTTTATAAATCCGAGCGATCCCAACCCTTTCAAGCACCAACATCGGTCGAGATAGAGGGGCACGGAGGGGGCTGCGTGAGACAACACAGTCCCCTATATAAGTTATTTGTCCGATTCTCACACATCCGAAGAATGGTCATCAAATCGGACAACAGCCCAAACTTCCGACTTCCGTCCCAGAAAGCCCAAGAGCTATCTAAAACGTTCATGGCCGGAACTCGATCGCGGCTATACCAGTCCGCCAAGCAACCCAAAAGCTAGACTGGAGCTCTAGTCGAATCACCTCTGTGGCCATTGCAAGGACGTGTTGGAGCGACTACCATTGCCGAACCATTCCGCAGGTCGAGTCCATACCAAGGCCGCATAGAGATTCACGATGAGCTCCTGCATAGCAATCAGGAGACTTGCCGTGTCCATCACAATCGATAAATCCTGGTGCAAGATTTTTGCATCCGAGCGCTCCAACCAGTCGAGCACCAGCATCAATCGACATAAACGGGCACGGGGGGAGGATGCTCGAGAACACTACCTCCCCTATATAAGTTATTTGTCCGATTCTCAAGCAGCCGAAGTCTGGTCATCGAATCGGGTCAAAGACCACAACTTCCGACTTTACCCACAATGCAAGTCATCGAATCGAACATCGGCCCCCGAGTCGGACTCCATGCGTATGTCAGGTCATCGGACCCAAATTCCGCCTTCCTGCGCATGGCGGGCCATCAATATCAACTCGGTCATCGGACCCAAACTCCGCCTTTCTGCGCATGGCACGCCTTCAAATCGGTCATCGGACCCAAATTCCGCCTTCCTGTGCATGGCGGGCCATCAACATCAACTCGGTCATCGGACCCAAATTCCGCCTTTCTGCGCATGGCACGCCATCAACTCGGTCATCGGACCCAAATTCCGCCTTCCTGCGCATGGCAGGTCATCGGACACAAATTCAGACCTCGCCAATATGCCTACGTATCGAATCGGTCATCGGACCCAACTTCCGACTTCATCCATACTGTAGGGTCTTTGAGGTTGGCGCGGTGCGCTCAACCCGGGGAGTCGACCCATCGAAGCATACACCTCCCCTATATAAGCTATTTGTCCGATTCCCACACCTGTGTAGTTTGCACCTCTGACCAGGACATCGACCCCAACTTCCGAACTCGACTGCAACGACGGCACCAGCGCCTTGGTGCGCACCTTGCGACGCACAGTCCCAACATTCGCCTTCCTGCACATGGCAGGTCATCGGACCCAAATTCCGACCTCGCGAGTATGCCTACATATCGAATCGGTCATCGGACACAACTTCCGACTTCATCCATACCGTAGGGTCTTTGAGGTTGGCGCGGTGCGCTCAACCCGGGGAGTCGACCCAACGAAGCATACACCTCCCCTATATAAGCTATTTGTCCGATTCCCACACCTGTGTAGTTTGCACCTCCGATCAGGACATCGACCCCAACTTCCGAACTCGCCTGCAACGACCGAACCAGCGCCTTGGTGCGCACCTTGCAACGCACAGTGCCAACATTCGCCTTCCTGCACATGGCAGGTCATCGGACCCAAATTCCGACCTCGCGAGTATGCCTACATATCGAATCGGTCATCGGACCCAACTTCCGACTTCATCCATACCGTAGGGTCTTTGAGGTTGGCGCGGTGCGCTCAACCCGGGGAGTCGACCCAACGAAGCATACACCTCCCCTATATAAGCTATTTGTCCGATTCCCACACCTGTGTAGCTTGCACCTCCGATCAGGACATCGACCCCAACTTCCGAACTCGACTAAAAAGACCGCACCAGCACCTTGGTGTGCACCTTGCAACGCACAGTGCCAACATTCGCCTTCCTGCACATGGCAAGTCATCGGACCCAAATTCCGACCTCATGAGCATACCTACTAATCGAATCGGTCATCGGACCCAACTTCCGACTTCATCCATACCGTAGGGTCTTTGAGGTTGGCGCGGTGCGCTCAACCTGGGGAGTCGACCCATCGAAGCATACACCTCCCCTATATAAGCTATTTGTCCGATTCCGACACCTGTGTAGTTTGCACCTCCGCTCAGGACATCGACCCCAACTTCCGAACTCGCCTGCAACGACCGAACCAGCGCCTTGGTGCGCACCAAAAGTGCGCACTTTTGGAGGGCACTTTTGTGCGCTCCAAAGGTGCGCACTTTTGGAGGGCACTTTTGTGCGCTCCAAAGGTGCGCACTTTTGGAGGGCACTTTTTGGAGGGCACTTTTGTGCGCTCCAAAGGTGCGCACTTTTGGAGGGCACTTTTTGGAGGGCACTTTTCTGCGCTCCAAAGGTGCGCACTTTTGGAGGGCACTTTTTGGAGGGCACTTTTCTGCGCTCCAAAGGTGCGCACTTTTGGAGGGCACTTTTTGGAGGGCACTTTTCTGCGCTCCAAAGGTGCGCACTTTTGGAGGGCACTTTTTGGAGGGCACTTTTCTGCGCTCCAAAGGTGCGCACTTTTGGAGGGCACTTTTGTGCACTCCAAAGGTGCACACTTTTGGAGGGCACTTTTTGGAGGGCACTTTTCTGCACTCCAAAGGTGCGCACTTTTGGAGGGCACTTTTTGGAGGGCACTTTTGTGCGCTCCAAAGGTGCGCACTTTTGGAGGGCACTTTTTGGAGGGCACTTTTGTGCGCTCCAAAGGTGCGCACTTTTGGAGGGCACTTTTGTGCACTCCAAAGGTGCGCACTTTTGGAGGGCACTTTTCCTGCGCTCCAAAGGTGCACACCTAGGTGAGCACCTTCGACCACACCTTGTAGCACACCAAACTCTGACTTTCGACTTCATCCGCAATGCAGGGTCTTTGAGGTTGGCGCAATGCGCACAACCAGGGGAGTCGACCCATCAAACCCAACACCTCCCCTATATAAGCTATTTGTCTGATTCTCATACATGCGTAGCCTGCAGGAGCAATTAGGACATCGACCCCAACTTTCGGCTTCTAAACGAAAACAAGGTCTTTGAGGTTGGTGTAATGCGAACAACTAGGGGAGTCAACCCATCAAACCCAACACCTCCCCTATATAAGCTATTTGTCTGATTCTCATACATGTGTAGTCTACAGGAGCAATTAGGACATCGACCCCAACTTTTGACTTCTTAACGAAAACAAGGTCTTTGAGGTTGACGTAATGCGCACAACCAGGGGAGTCGACCCATCAAACCCAACACCTCCCCTATATAAGCTATTTGTCCGATTCTCATACATGTGTAGCCTACAGGAGCCATTAGGACATTGACCCCAACTTTTGACTTCTTAACGAAAACAAGGTCTTTGAGGTTGGCGTAATGCGCACAACCAAGGGAGTTGACCCATCAAACCCAACACCTCCCCTATATAAGCTATTTGTCTGATTCTCATACATGTGTAGCCTGCAACAACGATTAGGACATCCACCCCAACTTCTGAATTCGTCTGCGTTGACCGCACCAAAGGTGCACGCCTTGGTGCTCACCAAAATCCGACTTCCGACTTCTTCTGCTATGCGGGGTCTTTGAGGTTGGCGCAGTGCGCACAACCAGGGGAGTCAACCCACCGAATGCAACACCTCCCCTATATAAGCTATTTGTCTGATTCTCATACATGCGTAGACTGCAGCAATGATTAGGACATCCACCCCAACTTTTGACTTCTTAAACAAGACAGGGTCTTTGAAGTTGGTGCAGTGCACACAACCAGGGGAGTCGACCCATCAAACGCAACACCTCCCCTATATAAAGCTATTTGTCCGATTCTCATACGTGTAGTCTGCAGCAGCGATTAGGACATCGACCCCAACTTCCGAATTCGTTTGCATTGACCGCACCAAAGGTGCACGCCTTGGTGTGCACCTTGGAGTGCACTTTGGTGCTCACCTCGGTGCACACTTTGGTGTGCACCTCGGTGTGCACCAAAGGTGCGCACCTTGGAGCGCACCAAAGGTGTACACTTTGGAGCGCACCACATAGGGTCTTTGAGAGGTTGGCGCAGTGCGCACACCAAGGTGGGTGTTGAGGTGCGTGCCGAGGTGGGTGGGTGCTAGGGTGCGCTCCATGGTGGGTGCCAGGGTGGGTGCGTGCTAGGGTGGATTCCAAAGAGGGTCATAGGGTGGGTGCCAAGGTGGGTTGGTGATATAGTGGGTTCAAAGGTGGGTACTAGGGTGGGTTCCAAGGTGGGTCACAAGTTGGGTGCCAGGATGCGTGGGTGTTAGGTTGGGTGCCAAGGTGGGCTCCTGCGTGGGTGGGTGCTAGGGTGGGTTTCAAGGTGGACGCGAGGGCGGGTGCCAAGGTGGGTAACAAGTTGGGTGTTAGGATGGGTGAGTGCTAGAGTGGGTGCCAAGGTGGGTGGGTGCTAAGGTGGATGCCAAGGTGGTTCACAGGGTGGGTGGGTTCTAGGGTGAGTTCCAAGGTGGGTCACAGGTTTAGTGCTAGGGTGCGTGTCAAGGCGGGTGTCGAGGTGCCTGGGTGCTAGGGTGTGGATGCCAATGTGGGTCATAGGGTGGGTACTAGGGTGGGCTGCAATGTGGGTGCCAAGGTGGGTAACATGCTCGGTTGGTTCTAAATTGGGTGTCAGGGTGGGTGTGCACCCACCTTGCCCGAGGTGGGTGCCAAGGTGCCAGTGTGGGTGGGTGCTAAGGTGGATGCCAAGGTGGGTGAGAAGGTGGGTGATAGGTTGAGTGGTAGGATGGGTGGGTGCCAAGATGGGTCACAGGGTGGGTGCAAGGGTGGGTAGGTGCTAGGGTTGGTGTCAGGGTGGGTGGGTGCTAGGTTGGGTTCCAAGGTGGGTGCGAGGGTGAGTGTCAAGGTGGGTCACAGGTTAGGTGCTAGGATGGGTGAGTGCTAGGGTGCAAAGGTGCCAGGGTGGGTGCTAGGATGGGTCGATGCTAGGGTGAGTGGCAAGGTGGGTCCACAAGTGTCAAGGTGGGTGCCGAGGTGGGTGCCAACTTGGGTTCCAAGGTGGGTGCCAAGTGGGCGACTGCTATGGTGGATGCCAAGGTGGGTCACGGGGTGGGTGCCAAGTTGCTAGGTTGTGTTCCAAGGTGGGTGCCAACGTGGCTGCTAGGGTGCGTGGGTTAAAGGGTGTGTCACAACGTGGGTGCCAGGATGGGTGCGCACCCACACTGGCCAAGACGGGTGCAAGGTTGGGTTCCAAGCCCGGTCACAGGCTGGGTGCTAGGATGGGTGGGTGCCAAGGTGGGCACCAGGGTGGGTGCACCCACCCTGGCCAAGGTGGGTCACGGGGTGGGTCCTAGGGTGGGTAACAGGGTGGGTACTAAGGTGCGTGCCAAGGTGGGTCATGGGGTGGGTGCCAAGGTGGGCACCAGGGTGGGTGTGCACCAACCCTAGCCAGGGTAGGTCACGGGGTGGTTGTCGGGGTGGGCGTCAAGGAGCCAAGGTGGGTGGCAAGTAGCCAAGTTGCGTGCCAAGGTGGGTGTCGGGGTGGGTGCCAAGGATCCAAGGTGGGTGCCAAGGAACCAAGGTGGGTGTCTGGGTGGGTGCCGAGGTGGGAGCCAGGGTGGGTCCCAAGGTGAGTGCAAAGGTGGGTGCCAGGGTCAAGGTGAGTGCCAATGTGGGTTCCAAGGTGCCAGGGTCAGGGTGAGTGCCAATGTGGGTTCAAAGGTGCTAAGTTGGGTGCGAGGTTGGGTGCGAGGGTGGGTGGGTGCCAAGGTGTGCTAGGTGGAAGCCCGGGTGGGTCGGCATCCCATGGGTGTCGAGTTGGGTGCCTGATGGGTGCTTCTTGTCAAGTTTTAGTCGTCGGGACTCATTTCGAGCCTTAGAGGTCGTTTCTTGTCCGGTTGCCCTGTCTTCGACCTGGGAACCCAATTTTGGTCCTCGGGTCCCATTTTTTTTTGTCTCGCATCCCACTTTTGGCCTGTGGCCTTTTCGGGGTCGATTCTCGTTTTGGGCATCAGAGCATGTTTCTTCTCCTAAAACCCAATATTTGTTTATTAAGTCTCGGAACACATTTTTGTTCTCGTGGACCCATCATGGGTCTTGGAACGCATTTGTGGTCCTTGGGTCCCATTTTGCATCCCGAAACTTGTGTTTTGGTGCTTGATCCCTATTTTGGGTGCCCACCTTGCACCAAGTGCGCACCCGGGGCAAACCGAGCGCCTTGGTGCACCGGGGCAAGATCGAGCGTGCACCCGAGGCGCCCCGAACATGCACCAAGGTGCACTCGGCCCACATGTGAGCGCAGGTCGTTGCGCCCGAGGTGGTGTGTGGGCACCGCGTTGCAGACGGGACACTGCACGCACACGACGCCCCGTCCAGGTGCACGCACGTAGGCCGGGCCGGGTGCACACCCGACGCCCTAGCAAGGTGCGCGCACCCGGGCAGGGCTCACACTTGGCGAACGGGGCGCACTTCGCGAGGGAGGGTGTGCACCTCGACGGGGGTGGGTGGCCGGGGTGGATTCGCACGTGGGTCGCGGTTTGCTAAGTACACACTGCGACAAGCTCATAACGGGTGCGATCATACCAGCGTTAGTGCACCGGATCCCATCAGAACTCCGCAGTTAAGCGCGCTTGGGCCGGAGTAGTACTGGGATGGGTGACCTCCCGGGAAGTCCCGGTGTTGCACCCTTTCTTAGTTTTTCGCCGGGCGTCGCAATGCTATTTGAATAAACCTTTTGCCCGTTTGCGTTCTCGTCGGGGCCGGGCCGGGCCGGGGTGCGCTGCCCGCACTACCGCGCGCGCGGGGGGCGACACCGAGCGCGCACCCGAGGCGCCCCGAGCACACAGGCCACGGTGCAACCCGGGCGTTGTGCGCGCACCCCGGTGCGCCCGAGGTGCTGCGCGCGCACCCAGGTGAAATCGGTGTGCACCTCGGCCAGTGCGCGCTCGGTCGAGTCGCGCACGTTGGCCAAGGTGCACGGTGATGTTTCTTACTCTAAGGTTCCGCACCAGACGCCCGGGACAGGTGAGCGAAGCTGGGCGGGGCCGGGTGCGCGGCCGGGGCAGGTGCACGCAGCTGGAGAGAGCTTTGGAGCACACCAGAGGTGCGCACCTTGGAGCACACTTCGGAGCGCACCAATGATGCGCTCCATTCAAAAGTTTCCTGAAAAGGCAAAAAAAGTTGAGATTATAGAATTTCCCACTTGAGAGATTGTAAAAAAAAAAAATTTAAAATGAAGGAAACGCGGGTGCCAAGGTGTGCGCGCCCGGGTGCGCAGCCCAGCCAAGGTGTGCGCACCAAGGCGCCCACCCTGGCGAAGGTGCACGCAAGGTGCGCACCCGAGGCAAACCGGACAATTAACCCAACTTTCGACTTCGCGCGCACCTGCGCACCTTGGAGCGCACTTCGGAGCGCTCCTTGTTGCGCACCAATCTTGGGCACCTCGGAGTGCACCATGGCGCCCACCAAGGTGCGCACCCGGGGCAAACCGAGCTCCGACTTCGTGCGCACCTTGGAGCGCACGAAAGGTGCGCACCATGGCGCCCACCAAGGTGCGCAGCCCAGCCAAGGCGTGCGCATCAAGGTGCGCACCCTGGCGAAGGTGCGCACCCGGGGCAAACCGAGCTCCGACTTCGTGCGCACCTTGGAGCGCACAAAGGGTGCGCAACCCAGCCAAGGTGTGCGCACCCCGGGCAAACCGAGCTCCGAATCGTGCGCACCTTGGAGCACACTTCGGAGCCCTCCTTGGTGCGCACCGATGTTGCGCACCTCGGAGCGCACCCGGGGAAAACAATGCAATTAACCCGACTTTCGACTTCGTGGGCACCTCGGAGCGCTCTCGGGTTCGCACCTCGGAGCACACCGAGGTGCGCACCTTTGATGCGCTGCCTTCACCAATTTCCAGAAAAGGCAAGAAAACATTGAGAAGGTGTGCGCACCGAGGTGCCCACCCTGGCGAAGGTGCACGCGAGGTGCGCACCCGGGGCAAACCGGGCTCCGACTTCGTGCACGCCATGCTGCGCACCTTGGAGGGCCATGGTGCGCACCTTGGAGCACACTTCGGAGCGCTCAATGGTGCCCAACCCAGCCAAGGTGCCCACCGCGGCGAAGGTGCACGCGAGGTGCGCACCCGGGGCAAACCGGGCTCCGACTTCGTGCACGCCGCACCTTGGAGCACACTTCGGAGCGCTCCTTGGTGCGCACCAGGGCGCGCAACCCAGCCGAGGTGCCCACCCCGGCGAAGGTGCACGCGGGGTGCGCACCCGGGGCAAACCGGGCTCCGACTTCGTGCACGCCATGGTGCCCACCGCGGCGAAGGTGCACGCGAGGTGCGCACCCGGGGCAAACCGGGCTCCGACTTCGTGCACGCCGCACCTTGGAGCACACTTCGGAGCGCTCCTTGGTGCGCACCAGGGCGCGCAACCCAGCCGAGGTGCCCACCCCGGCGAAGGTGCACGCGAGGTGCGCACCCGGGGCAAACCGGGCTCCGACTTCGTGCACGCCATGGTGCCCACCGCGGCGAAGGTGCACGCGAGGTGCGCACCCGGGGCAAACCGGGCTCCGACTTCGTGCACGCCGCACCTTGGAGCACACTTCGGAGCGCTCCTTGGTGCGCACCATGGTGCCCACCAGGGCGCGCAACCCCGCCGAAGGTGCACGCGAGGTGCGCACCCGGGGCAAACCGGGCTCCGACTTCGTGCACGCCGCACCTTGGAGCACACTTCGGAGCGCTCCTTGGTGCGCACCAGGGCGCGCAACCCCGCCGAAGGTGCACGCGAGGTGCGCACCCGGGGCAAACCGGGCTCCGACTTCGTGCACGCCATGGTGCGCACCAGGGTGCCCACCGCGGCGAAGGTGCGCACCCGGGGCAAACCGGGCTCCGACTTCGTGCACGCCGCACCTTGGAGCACACTTCGGAGCGCTCCTTGGTGCGCACCAGGGCGCGCAACCCAGCCGAGGTGCCCACCCCGGCGAAGGTGCACGCGAGGTGCGCACCCGGGGCAAACCGGGCTCCGACTTCGTGCACGCCATGGTGCCCACCGCGGCGAAGGTGCGCACCCGGGGCAAACCGGGCTAGGACTTCGTGCACGCCGCACCTTGGAGCACACTTCGGAGCGCTCCTTGGTGCGCACCATGGTGCCCACCAGGCCGCGCAACCCAGCCAAGGTGTGCGCACCAAGGTGCACGCGAGGTGCGCACCCGGGGCAAACCGGGGTCCGGCTTCGTGCACGCCGCACCTTGGAGCACACATCGGGGCGCTCCCGGGTTCGCACCGGCGTTGCGCACCGTGGTGGGCACCTCGGAGCGCACCGTGGTGGGCACCTCGGAGCACACCAAGGTGGGCAGCGAGGTGCGCACCTTTGATGCGATGCCTTCACTAATTTCCATAAAAGGCAAAAAAAAACGAGATTTTAAAATTTCCGTTTTGAAAGATAGTGAGAAAAAGGGAATGCTGGTGCCATCTTGAGCCCGCCCTGGTGCGCAGCCCAGCCAAGGTGTGCGCACCAAGGTGCCCACCCTGGCGAAGGTGCGCGCCCGGGCAATTAACCCAACTTCCAACTTCGCGCGCGCCAGGGTGGGAGCGCACCCAACAACCGGGCCTGGGAAGAGCCAATGCGAGAAACCCCACCAAACGCTCTGACAAAAAAAGAGGGGGCGCTCCAGTAACCCCGCTTCGGAGCGCACCCTGGGCAAACCCAGCCAGGGTGCCCACCCCGGCCAAGGTGCAGGCGAGGTGCGCACCCGGGGCAAACCGGGCTCCGACAACGTGCACGCCGCACCTTGGAGCACACTTCGTAGCGCTCCCGGGTGCGCACCTCAGAGCACACCAAGGTGGGCAGCGAGGTGCGCACCTTTGATGCGCTGCCTTCACTAATTTCCAGAAAAGGCAAAAAAAAGAGGAGATTTTAAAATTTCCGTTTTGAAAGATAGTGAAAAAAACGGAACGCGGGTGCCATCTTGAGCCCGCCCTGGTGCACAGCCCAGGTAAGGTGCCCACCCTGGCAAAGGTGCGCACCCGGGCAATTAACCCTACTTCCGACTTCGTGCGCGCCAGGGTGGCAACCGGGCCTGGGAAGAGCCAATGCGAGAAACCCCACCAAACGCTCCGACAAAAAAAGAGGCGGCGCTCCAATAACCCCGCTTCGGAGCGCAGCCGGGGCAAACCCAGCCAAGGTGCCCACCCCGACGAAGGTGCACGCGAGGTGCGCACCCGGGGCAAACCGGGCTCCGACAACGTGCACGCAGCACCTTGGAGCACACTTCGAAGCACTCCCGGGTGCCCACCGGCGTTGCGCACCGTGGTGGGCAGCGAGGTGCGCACCTTTGATGCGCTGCCTTCACTAATTTCCAGAAAAGGCAAAAAAAAATGAGATTTTAAAATTTCCGTTTTGAAAGATAGTGAAAAAAACGGAACGCGGGTGCCATCTTGAGCCCGCCCTGGTGCGCAGCCCAGGCAAGGCATGCGCACCAAGGTGCCCACCCGCGGTGCACGCCCGGGGCAAACCGGGCTCCGACTTCGTGCAGGCCGCACCTTGGAGCACACTTCGGAGCGCTCCTTGGTGCGCACCATGGTGCCCACCAGGGCGCACCCGGGGCAAACCGGGCTCCGACTTCGTGCACGCCGCACCTTGGAGCACACATCGGAGCGCTCCCAGGTTCGCACCAGCGTTGCGCACCTTTGATGCGCTGCCTTCACTAATTTCCAGAAAAGGCAAAAAAAAACGATATTTTAAAATTTCCGTTCTGAAAGATAGTGAAAAAAACGGAACGCGGGTGCCATCTTGAGCCCTTCCTGGTGCGCAGCCCAGGCAAGTTGTGCGCACCAAGGTGCCCACCCTGGCGGAGGTGCGCGCCCGGGGCAAACCGGGCTCCGACTTCGTGCACTGCATGGTGCCCACCAAGGCGCGCAACCCAGCCAAGGTGCCCACCGCAGCGAAGGTGCACGCGAGGTGCGCACCCGAGGTGCACACCCGGGGCAAACCGAGCTCCGACTTCGTGCACGCCGCACCTTGGAGCACACTTCAGAGCGCTCCTTGGTGCGCACCAGGGCGCGCAACCCAGCCAAGGTGCTCACCCCGGCGAAGGTGCACGCGAGGTGCGCACCCGGGGCAAGCCGGGCTCGGACTTCGTGCACGCCGCACCTTGGAGCACACATCGGAGCGCTCCCGGGTTCGCACCAGCATTGCGCACCTTTGATGCGCTGCCTTCACTAATTTCCAGAAAAGGCAAAAAAAAAAAAAAAACGAGATTTTAAAATTTCCGTTTTGAAAGATAGTGAAAAAAACGGAACGCGGGTGCCATCTTGAGCCCGCCCTGGTGTGCAGCCCAGGCAAGTTGTGCGCACCAAGGCACCCACCCTGGCCAAGGTGGGTCACGGGGTGGGTCCTAGGGTGGGTAACGGGGTGGGTACTAAGGTGCGTGCCAAGGTGGGTCATGGGGTGGGTGCCAAGGTGGGCACCAGGGTGGGTGTGCACCAACCCTAGCCAGGGTAGGTCACGGGGTGGTTGTCGGGGTGGGCGTCAAGGAGCCAAGGTGGGTGGCAAGTAGCCAAGTTGCGTGCCAAGGTGGGTGTCGGGGTGGGTGCCAAGGATCCAAGGTGGGTGCCAAGGAACCAAGGTGGGTGTCTGGGTGGGTGCCGAGGTGGGAGCCAGGGTGGGTCCCAAGGTGAGTGCAAAGGTGGGTGCCAGGGTCAAGGTGAGTGCCAATGTGGGTTCCAAGGTGCCAGGGTCAGGGTGAGTGCCAATGTGGGTTCAAAGGTGCTAAGTTGGGTGCGAGGTTGGGTGCGAGGGTGGGTGGGTGCCAAGGTGTGCTAGGTGGAAGCCCGGGTGGGTCGGCATCCCATGGGTGTCGAGTTGGGTGCCTGATGGGTGCTTCTTGTCAAGTTTTAGTCGTCGGGACTCATTTCGAGCCTTAGAGGTCGTTTCTTGTCCGGTTGCCCTGTCTTCGACCTGGGAACCCAATTTTGGTCCTCGGGTCCCATTTTTTTTTGTCTCGCATCCCACTTTTGGCCTGTGGCCTTTTCGGGGTCGATTCTCGTTTTGGGCATCAGAGCATGTTTCTTCTCCTAAAACCCAATATTTGTTTATTAAGTCTCGGAACACATTTTTGTTCTCGTGGACCCATCATGGGTCTTGGAACGCATTTGTGGTCCTTGGGTCCCATTTTGCATCCCGAAACTTGTGTTTTGGTGCTTGATCCCTATTTTGGGTGCCCACCTTGCACCAAGTGCGCACCCGGGGCAAACCGAGCGCCTTGGTGCACCGGGGCAAGATCGAGCGTGCACCCGAGGCGCCCCGAACATGCACCAAGGTGCACTCGGCCCACATGTGAGCGCAGGTCGTTGCGCCCGAGGTGGTGTGTGGGCACCGCGTTGCAGACGGGACACTGCACGCACACGACGCCCCGTCCAGGTGCACGCACGTAGGCCGGGCCGGGTGCACACCCGACGCCCTAGCAAGGTGCGCGCACCCGGGCAGGGCTCACACTTGGCGAACGGGGCGCACTTCGCGAGGGAGGGTGTGCACCTCGACGGGGGTGGGTGGCCGGGGTGGATTCGCACGTGGGTCGCGGTTTGCTAAGTACACACTGCGACAAGCTCATAACGGGTGCGATCATACCAGCGTTAGTGCACCGGATCCCATCAGAACTCCGCAGTTAAGCGCGCTTGGGCCGGAGTAGTACTGGGATGGGTGACCTCCCGGGAAGTCCCGGTGTTGCACCCTTTTTTAGTTTTTCGCCGGGCGTCGCAATGCTATTTGAATAAACCTTTTGCCCGTTTGCGTTCTCGTCGGGGCCGGGCCGGGCCGGGGTGCGCTGCCCGCACTACCGCGCGCGCGGGGGCGACACCGAGCGCGCACCCGAGGCGCCCCGAGCACACAGGCCACGGTGCAACCCGGGCGTTGTGCGCGCACCCCGGTGCGCCCGAGGTGCTGCGCGCGCACCCAGGTGAAATCGGTGTGCACCTCGGCCAGTGCGCGCTCGGTCGAGTCGCGCACGTTGGCCAAGGTGCACGGTGATGTTTCTTACTCTAAGGTTCCGCACCAGACGCCCGGGACAGGTGAGCGAAGCTGGGCGGGGCCGGGTGCGCGGCCGGGGCAGGTGCACGCAGCTAGAGAGAGCTTTGGAGCACACCAGAGGTGCGCACCTTGGAGCACACTTCGGAGCGCACCAATGATGCGCTCCATTCAAAAGTTTCCTGAAAAGGCAAAAAAAGTTGAGATTATAGAATTTCCCACTTGAGAGATTGTAAAAAAAAAAAATTTAAAATGAAGGAAACGCGGGTGCCAAGGTGTGCGCGCCCGGGTGCGCAGCCCAGCCAAGGTGTGCGCACCAAGGCGCCCACCCTGGCGAAGGTGCACGCAAGGTGCGCACCCGAGGCAAACCGGACAATTAACCCAACTTTCGACTTCGCGCGCACCTGCGCACCTTGGAGCGCACTTCGGAGCGCTCCTTGGTGCGCACCAATCTTGGGCACCTCGGAGTGCACCATGGCGCCCACCAAGGTGCGCACCCGGGGCAAACCGAGCTCCGACTTCGTGCGCACCTTGGAGCGCACGAAAGGTGCGCACCATGGCGCCCACCAAGGTGCGCAGCCCAGCCAAGGCGTGCGCATCAAGGTGCGCACCCTGGCGAAGGTGCGCACCCGGGGCAAACCGAGCTCCGACTTCGTGCGCACCTTGGAGCGCACAAAGGGTGCGCAACCCAGCCAAGGTGTGCGCACCCCGGGCAAACCGAGCTCCGAATCGTGCGCACCTTGGAGCACACTTCGGAGCCCTCCTTGGTGCGCACCGATGTTGCGCACCTCGGAGCGCACCCGGGGAAAACAATGCAATTAACCCGACTTTCGACTTCGTGGGCACCTCGGAGCGCTCTCGGGTTCGCACCTCGGAGCACACCGAGGTGCGCACCTTTGATGCGCTGCCTTCACCAATTTCCAGAAAAGGCAAGAAAACATTGAGAAGGTGTGCGCACCGAGGTGCCCACCCTGGCGAAGGTGCACGCGAGGTGCGCACCCGGGGCAAACCGGGCTCCGACTTCGTGCACGCCATGCTGCGCACCTTGGAGGGCCATGGTGCGCACCTTGGAGCACACTTCGGAGCGCTCAATGGTGCCCAACCCAGCCAAGGTGCCCACCGCGGCGAAGGTGCACGCGAGGTGCGCACCCGGGGCAAACCGGGCTCCGACTTCGTGCACGC
>NW_026729077.1:97500-117500 GCF_030272615.1 Cryptomeria japonica | reverse complement strand
GGGCGCACTTGGGGCGACTACCAGTGCCAACCCCTTATCCCGCGGTGCGTCCGACACACAGAAATTTCCAAGGCGGCCAAGGAGCCTCCCCGCATAGCAATCGGGGTGTGAGGTTACGGATGCAGCATTGATAGCAATCGAGGTGGGAGGCGAAGGATGCAGAAGTGAGAGCCGAGGGATGTAGCAGAGATAGCAATCGGGGTGTGTGATGCAGAAGAGATAGCAATCGAGGTGTGCGGTGGGAAGGGCCCAGCAGCCAGAATGCATGAAGCGACGGATGAAGCAGTGATGACAACCGGGCTGTGAGGAGAGGAGGGATGCAGCCAAGAAAGCAATCAGGGCTCGAGGCAAGGGATGCATCAAGGATAGCAATCATGTTGTGAGGCGAGATTCCAAAGGCTAAACGTGAGAGGCTGCAGGGTCGACTCAGAGAGGTCTATGCATGTGAGAGGCTGAAAGCAAGGTCAACTCGGAGCGGTCTATGCATCGGGCGCGCTTGGGGCGACTACCAGTGCCAACCCCTTATCCCGCGACGCGTCCGACAAAGAGAACGTTCCAAGGCGGCAGAGGAGGTTACCAGCCGAAGGATGCAGTAGCAATAACAGGTATAGTTCCGCGGCGGCCGAGAAGACTCACCGCATAGGAATCGGGATGCGAGGCGAGGGATGCGGCGGGAAGGCCCCGACGGCTAAACGGAAGAGGCTGCAGGGCCGCCTCGGAATGGTCCAAGCATCGGACGCGATTGGGACGACTACCAGTGCCAACCCCTTATCCCGCGATGCGTCCGATACACAGATAGTTCCAAGGCGGCCGAGGAGCCTCACCGCATATCAATCGGGGTGCGAGGCGAGGGATGGGGCGGGAAGGCCCCAACGGCTAGACGGAAGAGGCTTCAGGGCCACCTCGGAATGCTCCAAGCATCGGACGCGCTTGGGGCGACTACCAGTGCCAACCCCTTATCCCGCGATGCGTCCGATACACAGATGGTTCCAAGGCGGCCGAGGAGCCTCACCGCATAGCAATCGGGGGTGCGAGGCGAGGGATGGGGCGGGAAGGCCCCAACGGCTAGACGGAAGAGGCTTCAGGGCCGCCTCGGAATGGTCCAAGCATCGGACGCGCTTGGGGCGACTACCAGTGACAACCCCTCATCCCGCGATGCGTCCGATACGAAGATGGTTCCAAGGCGGCCGAGGAGCCTCACCGCATAGCAATCGGGGTGCGAGGTGGGGGATGCGGCGAGATGGCCCCAACGGCTAGACGGAAGAGGCCACAGGGCCGCGTCGGAATAGTCCAAGCATCGGACGCGCTTGGGGCGACTACCAGTGACAACCCCTTATCCCGCGATGCGTCCGATACGAAGATAGTTCCAAGGCGGCCGAGGAGCCTCACCGCATAGCAATCCGGGTGCGAGGTGGGGGATGCGGCGAGATGGCCCCAACGGCTAGACGGAAGAGGCTGCAGGGCCGCCTCGGAATAGTCCAAGCATCGGACGCGCTTGGGGCGACTACCAGTGACAACCCCTTATCCCGCGATGCTTCCGATACGAAGACAGTTCCAAGGCGGCCGAGGAGCCTCACCGCATAGCAATGGGGGTGCGAGGTGAGGGATGCGGCGAGATGGCCCCAACGGCTAGACGGAAGAGGCCACAGGGCCGCCTCGGAATAGTCCAAGCATCGGACGCGCTTGGGGCGACTACCAGTGACAACCCCTTATCCCGCGATGCATCCGATACGAAGATAGTTCCCAGGCGGCCGAGGAGCCTCACCGCATAGCAATCGGGGTGCGAGGCGAGGGATGCGGCGAGATGGCCCCAAAGGGTAGACGGAAGAGGCTGCGGGGCCGCCTCGGAATAGTCCAAGCATCGAACGCGCTTGGGGCGACTACCACTGTCAACCCCTTATCCCGCGATGCGTCCGATACACAGATAGTTCCGAGGCGGCCGAGGAGCTGGGGGATGCGGCGAGATGGCCCCAACGGCTAGACGGAAGAGGCTGCAGGGCCGCCTCGGAATAGTCCAAGCATCGGACGCGCTTGGGGCGACTACCAGTGACAACCCCTTATCCCGCGATGCGTCCGATACACAGATAGTTCCGAGGCGGCCAAGGAGCCTCACCGCATAGCAATCGTGGTGCGAGGTGGGGGATGCAGCGAGATGGCCCCAACGGCTAGACGGAAGAGGCTGCAGGGCCGCCTCGGAATGGTCCAAGCATCGGACGCGCTTGGGGCGACTACCACTGCCAACCCCTTATCCCGCGATGCGTCCGATACACAGATAGTTCCAAGGCGGCCGAGGAGCCTCACCGAATAGCAATCGGGGTGCGAGGCGAGGGATGCGGCGAGAAAGCCCCAACGGCTAGAGGGAAGAGGCTTCAGGTCCGCCTCGGAATGGTCCAAGCATCGGACGCGCTTGGGGCGACTACCAGTGACAACCCCTTATCCCGCGACGCGTCCGATACACAGATAGTTCCAAGGCGGCCGAGGAGCCTCACCGCATAGCAATCGGGGTGCGAGGCGAGGGATGCGGCGAGAAGGACCCAACGGCTAGACGGAAGAGGCTTCAGGGCCGCCTCGGAATGGTCCAAGCATCGGACGCGCTTGGGGCGACTACCAGTGACAACCCCTTATCCCGCGACGCGTCCGATACACAGATAGTTCCAAGGCGGCCGAGGAGCCTCACCGCATAGCAATCGGGGTGCGAGGCGAGGGATGCGGCGAGAAGGACCCAACGGCTAGACGGAAGAGGCTTCAGGTCCGCCTCGGAATGGTCCAAGCATCGGACGCGCTTGGGGCGACTACCAGTGACAACCCCTTATCCCGCGACGCGTCCGATACACAGATAGTTCCAAGGCGGCCGAGGAGCCTCACCGCATAGCAATCGGGGTGCGAGGCGAGGGATGCGGCGAGAAGGACCCAACGGCTAGACGGAAGAGGCTTCAGGGCCGCCTCGGAATGGTCCAAGCATCGGACGCGCTTGGGGCGACTACCAGTGACAACCCCTTATCCCGCGATGCGTCCGATACACAGATAGTTCCAAGGCGGCCGAGGAGCCTCACCGCATAGCAATCGGGGTGCGAGGCGAGGGATGCGGCGAGAAGGACCCAACGGCTAGACGGAAGAGGCTTCAGGGCCGCCTCGGAATGGTCCAAGCATCGGACGCGCTTGGGGCGACTACCAGTGACAACCCCTTATCCCGCGACGCGTCCGATACACAGATAGTTCCAAGGCGGCCGAGGAGCCTCACCGCATAGCAATCGGGGTGCGAGGCGAGGGATGCGGCAAGAAGGACCCAACGGCTAGACGGAAGAGGCTTCAGGGCCGCCTCGGAATGGTCCAAGCATCGGACGCGCTTGGGGCGACTACCAGTGACAACCCCTTATCCCGCGACGCGTCCGATACACAGATAGTTCCAAGGCGGCCGAGGAGCCTCACCGCATAGCAATCGGGGTGCGAGGCGAGGGATGCGGCGAGAAGGACCCAACGGCTAGACGGAAGAGGCTTCAGGTCCGCCTCGGAATGGTCCAAGCATCGGACGCGCTTGGGGCGACTACCAGTGACAACCCCTTATCCCGCGACGCGTCCGATACACAGATAGTTCCAAGGCGGCCGAGGAGCCTCACCGCATAGCAATCGGGGTGCGAGGCGAGGGATGCGGCGAGAAGGACCCAACGGCTAGACGGAAGAGGCTTCAGGGCCGCCTCGGAATGGTCCAAGCATCGGACGCGCTTGGGGCGACTACCAGTGACAACCCCTTATCCCGCGACGCGTCCGATACACAGATAGTTCCAAGGCGGCCGAGGAGCCTCACCGCATAGCAATCGGGGTGCGAGGCGAGGGATGCGGCGAGAAGGACCCAACGGCTAGACGGAAGAGGCTTCAGGGCCGCCTCGGAATGGTCCAAGCATCGGACGCGCTTGGGGCGACTACCAGTGACAACCCCTTATCCCGCGATGCGTCCGATACACAGATAGTTCCAAGGCGGCCGAGGAGCCTCACCGCATAGCAATCGGGGTGCGAGGCGAGGGATGCGGCGAGAAGGACCCAACGGCTAGACGGAAGAGGCTTCAGGGCCGCCTCGGAATGGTCCAAGCATCGGACGCGCTTGGGGCGACTACCAGTGACAACCCCTTATCCCGCGACGCGTCCGATACACAGATAGTTCCAAGGCGGCCGAGGAGCCTCACCGCATAGCAATCGGGGTGCGAGGCGAGGGATGCGGCGAGAAGGACCCAACGGCTAGACGGAAGAGGCTTCAGGGCCGCCTCGGAATGGTCCAAGCATCGGACGCGCTTGGGGCGACTACCAGTGACAACCCCTTATCCCGCGACGCGTCCGATACACAGATAGTTCCAAGGCGGCCGAGGAGCCTCACCGCATAGCAATCGGGGTGCGAGGCGAGGGATGCGGCGAGAAGGACCCAACGGCTAGACGGAAGAGGCTTCAGGGCCGCCTCGGAATGGTCCAAGCATCGGACGCGCTTGGGGCGACTACCAGTGACAACCCCTTATCCCGCGACGCGTCCGATACACAGATAGTTCCAAGGCGGCCGAGGAGCCTCACCGCATAGCAATCGGGGTGCGAGGCGAGGGATGCGGCGAGAAGGACCCAACGGCTAGACGGAAGAGGCTTCAGGGCCGCCTGGGAATGGTCCATGCATCGCACGCGCTTGGGGCGACTACCAGTGACAACCCCTTATCCCGCGACGCGTCCGATACACAGATAGTTCCAAGGCGGCCGAGGAGCCTCACCGCATAGCAATCGGGGTGCGAGGCGAGGGATGCGGCGAGAAGGACCCAACGGCTAGACGGAAGAGGCTTCAGGGCCGCCTCGGAATGGTCCAAGCATCGGACGCGCTTGGGGCGACTACCAGTGACAACCCCTTATCCCGCGACGCGTCCGATACACAGATAGTTCCAAGGCGGCCGAGGAGCCTCACCGCATAGCAATCGGGGTGCGAGTCGAGGGATGCGGCGAGAAGGACCCAACGGCTAGACGGAAGAGGCTTCAGGGCCGCCTCGGAATGGTCCAAGCATCGGACGCGCTTGGGGCGACTACCAGTGACAACCCCTTATCCCGCGATGCGTCTGATACACAGATAGTTCCAAGGCGGCCGAGGAGCCTCACCGCATAGCAATCGGGGTGCGAGGCAAGGGATGCGGCGAGAAGGACCCAACGGCTAGACGGAAGAGGCTTCAGGGCCGCCTCGGAATGGTCCAAGCATCGGACGCGCTTGGGGCGACTACCGTTGCCAACCCCTTATCCCGCGATGCGTCTGATACACAGATAGTTCCGAGGCGGCCGAGGAGCCTCACCGCATAGCAATCGGGTTGCGAGGCAGATTATTGGGAAGGGAACCCCCTGGGATGCGGCTCAAGCAGTGCCCAAAGGGACTGGAATGCGGAATCACATCGAGAGACCCAAATGCTATACGAGGGCTCAAATCGAATTATCGATTTGGCCACGACATGGACGCATCGGAACGACTACCTTTGCCGAACCACTCGCAATTGCATCCATACCGAAACCAATAGACATTTCCGTTAGAGCCCTCGCATAGCATTCGGGAATCTCGCATGCCCCTCTAAATCGACCAATGCTGGCGCTCAACGAAAATCCGAGCGCTACCACCGTTCGAGCGCCAGCATTGGTCGAGTTAGAGGGGCACGGGGGAGAATGCTCCAGTCAACACCTCCCCTATATAAGTTATTTGTCCGATTCTCGCACAACCGTAGTCTGCCTCGTCGAATCAAACAACGGTCCCAGATTCCGACTTCCGTTCCGTAGAGACCCAAAAGCTAGATGGAGGCTCGCAAGAAAGAGAGTCGGCGCATAGCAATCGGGTTTCTCGAACGTTTAGGGACCGAGCTCACTTGCGGATAGGGCAAAATCCGCCAAGCAACCCAAAAGCTAGACGGGGGCTCGAATCGAATCGCCTAGGCGGCCACAACAACGACGTGTTGGATCGACTACCAGTGCCAAACCATTCAGCAAGACTAGTCTGTGTCGAGGCCGGATAGAGATTCTCAGAGAGCGCCCGTACAGCATTTAGGAGACCTGCCGCGTCCCTCACACTCGACAAATGGTGGTGCACGTTTATAAATCCGAGCGATCCCAACCCTTTCAAGCACCAACATCGGTCGAGATAGAGGGGCACGGAGGGGGCTGCGTGAGACAACACAGTCCCCTATATAAGTTATTTGTCCGATTCTCACACATCCGAAGAATGGTCATCAAATCGGACAACAGCCCAAACTTCCGACTTCCGTCCCAGAAAGCCCAAGAGCTATCTAAAACGTTCATGGCCGGAACTCGATCGCGGCTATACCAGTCCGCCAAGCAACCCAAAAGCTAGACTGGAGCTCTAGTCGAATCACCTCTGTGGCCATTGCAAGGACGTGTTGGAGCGACTACCATTGCCGAACCATTCCGCAGGTCGAGTCCATACCAAGGCCGCATAGAGATTCACGATGAGCTCCTGCATAGCAATCAGGAGACTTGCCGTGTCCATCACAATCGATAAATCCTGGTGCAAGATTTTTGCATCCGAGCGCTCCAACCAGTCGAGCACCAGCATCAATCGACATAAACGGGCACGGGGGGAGGATGCTCGAGAACACTACCTCCCCTATATAAGTTATTTGTCCGATTCTCAAGCAGCCGAAGTCTGGTCATCGAATCGGGTCAAAGACCACAACTTCCGACTTTACCCACAATGCAAGTCATCGAATCGAACATCGGCCCCCGAGTCGGACTCCATGCGTATGTCAGGTCATCGGACCCAAATTCCGCCTTCCTGCGCATGGCGGGCCATCAATATCAACTCGGTCATCGGACCCAAACTCCGCCTTTCTGCGCATGGCACGCCTTCAAATCGGTCATCGGACCCAAATTCCGCCTTCCTGTGCATGGCGGGCCATCAACATCAACTCGGTCATCGGACCCAAATTCCGCCTTTCTGCGCATGGCACGCCATCAACTCGGTCATCGGACCCAAATTCCGCCTTCCTGCGCATGGCAGGTCATCGGACACAAATTCAGACCTCGCCAATATGCCTACGTATCGAATCGGTCATCGGACCCAACTTCCGACTTCATCCATACTGTAGGGTCTTTGAGGTTGGCGCGGTGCGCTCAACCCGGGGAGTCGACCCATCGAAGCATACACCTCCCCTATATAAGCTATTTGTCCGATTCCCACACCTGTGTAGTTTGCACCTCTGACCAGGACATCGACCCCAACTTCCGAACTCGACTGCAACGACGGCACCAGCGCCTTGGTGCGCACCTTGCGACGCACAGTCCCAACATTCGCCTTCCTGCACATGGCAGGTCATCGGACCCAAATTCCGACCTCGCGAGTATGCCTACATATCGAATCGGTCATCGGACACAACTTCCGACTTCATCCATACCGTAGGGTCTTTGAGGTTGGCGCGGTGCGCTCAACCCGGGGAGTCGACCCAACGAAGCATACACCTCCCCTATATAAGCTATTTGTCCGATTCCCACACCTGTGTAGTTTGCACCTCCGATCAGGACATCGACCCCAACTTCCGAACTCGCCTGCAACGACCGAACCAGCGCCTTGGTGCGCACCTTGCAACGCACAGTGCCAACATTCGCCTTCCTGCACATGGCAGGTCATCGGACCCAAATTCCGACCTCGCGAGTATGCCTACATATCGAATCGGTCATCGGACCCAACTTCCGACTTCATCCATACCGTAGGGTCTTTGAGGTTGGCGCGGTGCGCTCAACCCGGGGAGTCGACCCAACGAAGCATACACCTCCCCTATATAAGCTATTTGTCCGATTCCCACACCTGTGTAGCTTGCACCTCCGATCAGGACATCGACCCCAACTTCCGAACTCGACTAAAAAGACCGCACCAGCACCTTGGTGTGCACCTTGCAACGCACAGTGCCAACATTCGCCTTCCTGCACATGGCAGGTCATCGGACCCAAATTCCGACCTCATGAGCATACCTACTAATCGAATCGGTCATCGGACCCAACTTCCGACTTCATCCATACCGTAGGGTCTTTGAGGTTGGCGCGGTGCGCTCAACCTGGGGAGTCGACCCATCGAAGCATACACCTCCCCTATATAAGCTATTTGTCCGATTCCGACACCTGTGTAGTTTGCACCTCCGCTCAGGACATCGACCCCAACTTCCGAACTCGCCTGCAACGACCGAACCAGCGCCTTGGTGCGCACCAAAAGTGCGCACTTTTGGAGGGCACTTTTGTGCGCTCCAAAGGTGCGCACTTTTGGAGGGCACTTTTGTGCGCTCCAAAGGTGCGCACTTTTGGAGGGCACTTTTTGGAGGGCACTTTTGTGCGCTCCAAAGGTGCGCACTTTTGGAGGGCACTTTTTGGAGGGCACTTTTCTGCGCTCCAAAGGTGCGCACTTTTGGAGGGCACTTTTTGGAGGGCACTTTTCTGCGCTCCAAAGGTGCGCACTTTTGGAGGGCACTTTTTGGAGGGCACTTTTCTGCGCTCCAAAGGTGCGCACTTTTGGAGGGCACTTTTTGGAGGGCACTTTTCTGCGCTCCAAAGGTGCGCACTTTTGGAGGGCACTTTTGTGCACTCCAAAGGTGCACACTTTTGGAGGGCACTTTTTGGAGGGCACTTTTCTGCACTCCAAAGGTGCGCACTTTTGGAGGGCACTTTTTGGAGGGCACTTTTGTGCGCTCCAAAGGTGCGCACTTTTGGAGGGCACTTTTTGGAGGGCACTTTTGTGCGCTCCAAAGGTGCGCACTTTTGGAGGGCACTTTTGTGCACTCCAAAGGTGCGCACTTTTGGAGGGCACTTTTCCTGCGCTCCAAAGGTGCACACCTAGGTGAGCACCTTCGACCACACCTTGTAGCACACCAAACTCTGACTTTCGACTTCATCCGCAATGCAGGGTCTTTGAGGTTGGCGCAATGCGCACAACCAGGGGAGTCGACCCATCAAACCCAACACCTCCCCTATATAAGCTATTTGTCTGATTCTCATACATGCGTAGCCTGCAGGAGCAATTAGGACATCGACCCCAACTTTCGGCTTCTAAACGAAAACAAGGTCTTTGAGGTTGGTGTAATGCGAACAACTAGGGGAGTCAACCCATCAAACCCAACACCTCCCCTATATAAGCTATTTGTCTGATTCTCATACATGTGTAGTCTACAGGAGCAATTAGGACATCGACCCCAACTTTTGACTTCTTAACGAAAACAAGGTCTTTGAGGTTGACGTAATGCGCACAACCAGGGGAGTCGACCCATCAAACCCAACACCTCCCCTATATAAGCTATTTGTCCGATTCTCATACATGTGTAGCCTACAGGAGCCATTAGGACATTGACCCCAACTTTTGACTTCTTAACGAAAACAAGGTCTTTGAGGTTGGCGTAATGCGCACAACCAAGGGAGTTGACCCATCAAACCCAACACCTCCCCTATATAAGCTATTTGTCTGATTCTCATACATGTGTAGCCTGCAACAACGATTAGGACATCCACCCCAACTTCTGAATTCGTCTGCGTTGACCGCACCAAAGGTGCACGCCTTGGTGCTCACCAAAATCCGACTTCCGACTTCTTCTGCTATGCGGGGTCTTTGAGGTTGGCGCAGTGCGCACAACCAGGGGAGTCAACCCACCGAATGCAACACCTCCCCTATATAAGCTATTTGTCTGATTCTCATACATGCGTAGACTGCAGCAATGATTAGGACATCCACCCCAACTTTTGACTTCTTAAACAAGACAGGGTCTTTGAAGTTGGTGCAGTGCACACAACCAGGGGAGTCGACCCATCAAACGCAACACCTCCCCTATATAAAGCTATTTGTCCGATTCTCATACGTGTAGTCTGCAGCAGCGATTAGGACATCGACCCCAACTTCCGAATTCGTTTGCATTGACCGCACCAAAGGTGCACGCCTTGGTGTGCACCTTGGAGTGCACTTTGGTGCTCACCTCGGTGCACACTTTGGTGTGCACCTCGGTGTGCACCAAAGGTGCGCACCTTGGAGCGCACCAAAGGTGTACACTTTGGAGCGCACCACATAGGGTCTTTGAGAGGTTGGCGCAGTGCGCACACCAAGGTGGGTGTTGAGGTGCGTGCCGAGGTGGGTGGGTGCTAGGGTGCGCTCCATGGTGGGTGCCAGGGTGGGTGCGTGCTAGGGTGGATTCCAAAGAGGGTCATAGGGTGGGTGCCAAGGTGGGTTGGTGATATAGTGGGTTCAAAGGTGGGTACTAGGGTGGGTTCCAAGGTGGGTCACAAGTTGGGTGCCAGGATGCGTGGGTGTTAGGTTGGGTGCCAAGGTGGGCTCCTGCGTGGGTGGGTGCTAGGGTGGGTTTCAAGGTGGACGCGAGGGCGGGTGCCAAGGTGGGTAACAAGTTGGGTGTTAGGATGGGTGAGTGCTAGAGTGGGTGCCAAGGTGGGTGGGTGCTAAGGTGGATGCCAAGGTGGTTCACAGGGTGGGTGGGTTCTAGGGTGAGTTCCAAGGTGGGTCACAGGTTTAGTGCTAGGGTGCGTGTCAAGGCGGGTGTCGAGGTGCCTGGGTGCTAGGGTGTGGATGCCAATGTGGGTCATAGGGTGGGTACTAGGGTGGGCTGCAATGTGGGTGCCAAGGTGGGTAACATGCTCGGTTGGTTCTAAATTGGGTGTCAGGGTGGGTGTGCACCCACCTTGCCCGAGGTGGGTGCCAAGGTGCCAGTGTGGGTGGGTGCTAAGGTGGATGCCAAGGTGGGTGAGAAGGTGGGTGATAGGTTGAGTGGTAGGATGGGTGGGTGCCAAGATGGGTCACAGGGTGGGTGCAAGGGTGGGTAGGTGCTAGGGTTGGTGTCAGGGTGGGTGGGTGCTAGGTTGGGTTCCAAGGTGGGTGCGAGGGTGAGTGTCAAGGTGGGTCACAGGTTAGGTGCTAGGATGGGTGAGTGCTAGGGTGCAAAGGTGCCAGGGTGGGTGCTAGGATGGGTCGATGCTAGGGTGAGTGGCAAGGTGGGTCCACAAGTGTCAAGGTGGGTGCCGAGGTGGGTGCCAACTTGGGTTCCAAGGTGGGTGCCAAGTGGGCGACTGCTATGGTGGATGCCAAGGTGGGTCACGGGGTGGGTGCCAAGTTGCTAGGTTGTGTTCCAAGGTGGGTGCCAACGTGGCTGCTAGGGTGCGTGGGTTAAAGGGTGTGTCACAACGTGGGTGCCAGGATGGGTGCGCACCCACACTGGCCAAGACGGGTGCAAGGTTGGGTTCCAAGCCCGGTCACAGGCTGGGTGCTAGGATGGGTGGGTGCCAAGGTGGGCACCAGGGTGGGTGCACCCACCCTGGCCAAGGTGGGTCACGGGGTGGGTCCTAGGGTGGGTAACAGGGTGGGTACTAAGGTGCGTGCCAAGGTGGGTCATGGGGTGGGTGCCAAGGTGGGCACCAGGGTGGGTGTGCACCAACCCTAGCCAGGGTAGGTCACGGGGTGGTTGTCGGGGTGGGCGTCAAGGAGCCAAGGTGGGTGGCAAGTAGCCAAGTTGCGTGCCAAGGTGGGTGTCGGGGTGGGTGCCAAGGATCCAAGGTGGGTGCCAAGGAACCAAGGTGGGTGTCTGGGTGGGTGCCGAGGTGGGAGCCAGGGTGGGTCCCAAGGTGAGTGCAAAGGTGGGTGCCAGGGTCAAGGTGAGTGCCAATGTGGGTTCCAAGGTGCCAGGGTCAGGGTGAGTGCCAATGTGGGTTCAAAGGTGCTAAGTTGGGTGCGAGGTTGGGTGCGAGGGTGGGTGGGTGCCAAGGTGTGCTAGGTGGAAGCCCGGGTGGGTCGGCATCCCATGGGTGTCGAGTTGGGTGCCTGATGGGTGCTTCTTGTCAAGTTTTAGTCGTCGGGACTCATTTCGAGCCTTAGAGGTCGTTTCTTGTCCGGTTGCCCTGTCTTCGACCTGGGAACCCAATTTTGGTCCTCGGGTCCCATTTTTTTTTGTCTCGCATCCCACTTTTGGCCTGTGGCCTTTTCGGGGTCGATTCTCGTTTTGGGCATCAGAGCATGTTTCTTCTCCTAAAACCCAATATTTGTTTATTAAGTCTCGGAACACATTTTTGTTCTCGTGGACCCATCATGGGTCTTGGAACGCATTTGTGGTCCTTGGGTCCCATTTTGCATCCCGAAACTTGTGTTTTGGTGCTTGATCCCTATTTTGGGTGCCCACCTTGCACCAAGTGCGCACCCGGGGCAAACCGAGCGCCTTGGTGCACCGGGGCAAGATCGAGCGTGCACCCGAGGCGCCCCGAACATGCACCAAGGTGCACTCGGCCCACATGTGAGCGCAGGTCGTTGCGCCCGAGGTGGTGTGTGGGCACCGCGTTGCAGACGGGACACTGCACGCACACGACGCCCCGTCCAGGTGCACGCACGTAGGCCGGGCCGGGTGCACACCCGACGCCCTAGCAAGGTGCGCGCACCCGGGCAGGGCTCACACTTGGCGAACGGGGCGCACTTCGCGAGGGAGGGTGTGCACCTCGACGGGGGTGGGTGGCCGGGGTGGATTCGCACGTGGGTCGCGGTTTGCTAAGTACACACTGCGACAAGCTCATAACGGGTGCGATCATACCAGCGTTAGTGCACCGGATCCCATCAGAACTCCGCAGTTAAGCGCGCTTGGGCCGGAGTAGTACTGGGATGGGTGACCTCCCGGGAAGTCCCGGTGTTGCACCCTTTCTTAGTTTTTCGCCGGGCGTCGCAATGCTATTTGAATAAACCTTTTGCCCGTTTGCGTTCTCGTCGGGGCCGGGCCGGGCCGGGGTGCGCTGCCCGCACTACCGCGCGCGCGGGGGGCGACACCGAGCGCGCACCCGAGGCGCCCCGAGCACACAGGCCACGGTGCAACCCGGGCGTTGTGCGCGCACCCCGGTGCGCCCGAGGTGCTGCGCGCGCACCCAGGTGAAATCGGTGTGCACCTCGGCCAGTGCGCGCTCGGTCGAGTCGCGCACGTTGGCCAAGGTGCACGGTGATGTTTCTTACTCTAAGGTTCCGCACCAGACGCCCGGGACAGGTGAGCGAAGCTGGGCGGGGCCGGGTGCGCGGCCGGGGCAGGTGCACGCAGCTGGAGAGAGCTTTGGAGCACACCAGAGGTGCGCACCTTGGAGCACACTTCGGAGCGCACCAATGATGCGCTCCATTCAAAAGTTTCCTGAAAAGGCAAAAAAAGTTGAGATTATAGAATTTCCCACTTGAGAGATTGTAAAAAAAAAAAATTTAAAATGAAGGAAACGCGGGTGCCAAGGTGTGCGCGCCCGGGTGCGCAGCCCAGCCAAGGTGTGCGCACCAAGGCGCCCACCCTGGCGAAGGTGCACGCAAGGTGCGCACCCGAGGCAAACCGGACAATTAACCCAACTTTCGACTTCGCGCGCACCTGCGCACCTTGGAGCGCACTTCGGAGCGCTCCTTGGTGCGCACCAATCTTGGGCACCTCGGAGTGCACCATGGCGCCCACCAAGGTGCGCACCCGGGGCAAACCGAGCTCCGACTTCGTGCGCACCTTGGAGCGCACGAAAGGTGCGCACCATGGCGCCCACCAAGGTGCGCAGCCCAGCCAAGGCGTGCGCATCAAGGTGCGCACCCTGGCGAAGGTGCGCACCCGGGGCAAACCGAGCTCCGACTTCGTGCGCACCTTGGAGCGCACAAAGGGTGCGCAACCCAGCCAAGGTGTGCGCACCCCGGGCAAACCGAGCTCCGAATCGTGCGCACCTTGGAGCACACTTCGGAGCCCTCCTTGGTGCGCACCGATGTTGCGCACCTCGGAGCGCACCCGGGGAAAACAATGCAATTAACCCGACTTTCGACTTCGTGGGCACCTCGGAGCGCTCTCGGGTTCGCACCTCGGAGCACACCGAGGTGCGCACCTTTGATGCGCTGCCTTCACCAATTTCCAGAAAAGGCAAGAAAACATTGAGAAGGTGTGCGCACCGAGGTGCCCACCCTGGCGAAGGTGCACGCGAGGTGCGCACCCGGGGCAAACCGGGCTCCGACTTCGTGCACGCCATGCTGCGCACCTTGGAGGGCCATGGTGCGCACCTTGGAGCACACTTCGGAGCGCTCAATGGTGCCCAACCCAGCCAAGGTGCCCACCGCGGCGAAGGTGCACGCGAGGTGCGCACCCGGGGCAAACCGGGCTCCGACTTCGTGCACGCCGCACCTTGGAGCACACTTCGGAGCGCTCCTTGGTGCGCACCAGGGCGCGCAACCCAGCCGAGGTGCCCACCCCGGCGAAGGTGCACGCGGGGTGCGCACCCGGGGCAAACCGGGCTCCGACTTCGTGCACGCCATGGTGCCCACCGCGGCGAAGGTGCACGCGAGGTGCGCACCCGGGGCAAACCGGGCTCCGACTTCGTGCACGCCGCACCTTGGAGCACACTTCGGAGCGCTCCTTGGTGCGCACCAGGGCGCGCAACCCAGCCGAGGTGCCCACCCCGGCGAAGGTGCACGCGAGGTGCGCACCCGGGGCAAACCGGGCTCCGACTTCGTGCACGCCATGGTGCCCACCGCGGCGAAGGTGCACGCGAGGTGCGCACCCGGGGCAAACCGGGCTCCGACTTCGTGCACGCCGCACCTTGGAGCACACTTCGGAGCGCTCCTTGGTGCGCACCATGGTGCCCACCAGGGCGCGCAACCCCGCCGAAGGTGCACGCGAGGTGCGCACCCGGGGCAAACCGGGCTCCGACTTCGTGCACGCCGCACCTTGGAGCACACTTCGGAGCGCTCCTTGGTGCGCACCAGGGCGCGCAACCCCGCCGAAGGTGCACGCGAGGTGCGCACCCGGGGCAAACCGGGCTCCGACTTCGTGCACGCCATGGTGCGCACCAGGGTGCCCACCGCGGCGAAGGTGCGCACCCGGGGCAAACCGGGCTCCGACTTCGTGCACGCCGCACCTTGGAGCACACTTCGGAGCGCTCCTTGGTGCGCACCAGGGCGCGCAACCCAGCCGAGGTGCCCACCCCGGCGAAGGTGCACGCGAGGTGCGCACCCGGGGCAAACCGGGCTCCGACTTCGTGCACGCCATGGTGCCCACCGCGGCGAAGGTGCGCACCCGGGGCAAACCGGGCTAGGACTTCGTGCACGCCGCACCTTGGAGCACACTTTGGAGCACTCCTTGGTGCGCACCATGGTGCCCACCAGGCCGCGCAACCCAGCCAAGGTGTGCGCACCAAGGTGCACGCGAGGTGCGCACCCGGGGCAAACCGGGGTCCGGCTTCGTGCACGCCGCACCTTGGAGCACACATCGGGGCGCTCCCGGGTTCGCACCGGCGTTGCGCACCGTGGTGGGCACCTCGGAGCGCACCGTGGTGGGCACCTCGGAGCGCACCGTGGTGGGCACCTCGGAGCACACCAAGGTGGGCAGCGAGGTGCGCACCTTTGATGCGATGCCTTCACTAATTTCCATAAAAGGCAAAAAAAAACGAGATTTTAAAATTTCCGTTTTGAAAGATAGTGAGAAAAAGGGAATGCTGGTGCCATCTTGAGCCCGCCCTGGTGCGCAGCCCAGCCAAGGTGTGCGCACCAAGGTGCCCACCCTGGCGAAGGTGCGCGCCCGGGCAATTAACCCAACTTCCAACTTCGCGCGCGCCAGGGTGGGAGCGCACCCAACAACCGGGCCTGGGAAGAGCCAATGCGAGAAACCCCACCAAACGCTCTGACAAAAAAAGAGGGGGCGCTCCAGTAACCCCGCTTCGGAGCGCACCCTGGGCAAACCCAGCCAGGGTGCCCACCCCGGCCAAGGTGCAGGCGAGGTGCGCACCCGGGGCAAACCGGGCTCCGACAACGTGCACGCCGCACCTTGGAGCACACTTCGTAGCGCTCCCGGGTGCGCACCTCAGAGCACACCAAGGTGGGCAGCGAGGTGCGCACCTTTGATGCGCTGCCTTCACTAATTTCCAGAAAAGGCAAAAAAAAGAGGAGATTTTAAAATTTCCGTTTTGAAAGATAGTGAAAAAAACGGAACGCGGGTGCCATCTTGAGCCCGCCCTGGTGCACAGCCCAGGTAAGGTGCCCACCCTGGCAAAGGTGCGCACCCGGGCAATTAACCCTACTTCCGACTTCGTGCGCGCCAGGGTGGCAACCGGGCCTGGGAAGAGCCAATGCGAGAAACCCCACCAAACGCTCCGACAAAAAAAGAGGCGGCGCTCCAATAACCCCGCTTCGGAGCGCAGCCGGGGCAAACCCAGCCAAGGTGCCCACCCCGACGAAGGTGCACGCGAGGTGCGCACCCGGGGCAAACCGGGCTCCGACAACGTGCACGCAGCACCTTGGAGCACACTTCGAAGCACTCCCGGGTGCCCACCGGCGTTGCGCACCGTGGTGGGCAGCGAGGTGCGCACCTTTGATGCGCTGCCTTCACTAATTTCCAGAAAAGGCAAAAAAAAATGAGATTTTAAAATTTCCGTTTTGAAAGATAGTGAAAAAAACGGAACGCGGGTGCCATCTTGAGCCCGCCCTGGTGCGCAGCCCAGGCAAGGCATGCGCACCAAGGTGCCCACCCGCGGTGCACGCCCGGGGCAAACCGGGCTCCGACTTCGTGCAGGCCGCACCTTGGAGCACACTTCGGAGCGCTCCTTGGTGCGCACCATGGTGCCCACCAGGGCGCACCCGGGGCAAACCGGGCTCCGACTTCGTGCACGCCGCACCTTGGAGCACACATCGGAGCGCTCCCAGGTTCGCACCAGCGTTGCGCACCTTTGATGCGCTGCCTTCACTAATTTCCAGAAAAGGCAAAAAAAAACGATATTTTAAAATTTCCGTTCTGAAAGATAGTGAAAAAAACGGAACGCGGGTGCCATCTTGAGCCCTTCCTGGTGCGCAGCCCAGGCAAGTTGTGCGCACCAAGGTGCCCACCCTGGCGGAGGTGCGCGCCCGGGGCAAACCGGGCTCCGACTTCGTGCACTGCATGGTGCCCACCAAGGCGCGCAACCCAGCCAAGGTGCCCACCGCAGCGAAGGTGCACGCGAGGTGCGCACCCGAGGTGCACACCCGGGGCAAACCGAGCTCCGACTTCGTGCACGCCGCACCTTGGAGCACACTTCAGAGCGCTCCTTGGTGCGCACCAGGGCGCGCAACCCAGCCAAGGTGCTCACCCCGGCGAAGGTGCACGCGAGGTGCGCACCCGGGGCAAGCCGGGCTCGGACTTCGTGCACGCCGCACCTTGGAGCACACATCGGAGCGCTCCCGGGTTCGCACCAGCATTGCGCACCTTTGATGCGCTGCCTTCACTAATTTCCAGAAAAGGCAAAAAAAAAAAAAAAACGAGATTTTAAAATTTCCGTTTTGAAAGATAGTGAAAAAAACGGAACGCGGGTGCCATCTTGAGCCCGCCCTGGTGTGCAGCCCAGGCAAGTTGTGCGCACCAAGGCACCCACCCTGGCCAAGGTGGGTCACGGGGTGGGTCCTAGGGTGGGTAACGGGGTGGGTACTAAGGTGCGTGCCAAGGTGGGTCATGGGGTGGGTGCCAAGGTGGGCACCAGGGTGGGTGTGCACCAACCCTAGCCAGGGTAGGTCACGGGGTGGTTGTCGGGGTGGGCGTCAAGGAGCCAAGGTGGGTGGCAAGTAGCCAAGTTGCGTGCCAAGGTGGGTGTCGGGGTGGGTGCCAAGGATCCAAGGTGGGTGCCAAGGAACCAAGGTGGGTGTCTGGGTGGGTGCCGAGGTGGGAGCCAGGGTGGGTCCCAAGGTGAGTGCAAAGGTGGGTGCCAGGGTCAAGGTGAGTGCCAATGTGGGTTCCAAGGTGCCAGGGTCAGGGTGAGTGCCAATGTGGGTTCAAAGGTGCTAAGTTGGGTGCGAGGTTGGGTGCGAGGGTGGGTGGGTGCCAAGGTGTGCTAGGTGGAAGCCCGGGTGGGTCGGCATCCCATGGGTGTCGAGTTGGGTGCCTGATGGGTGCTTCTTGTCAAGTTTTAGTCGTCGGGACTCATTTCGAGCCTTAGAGGTCGTTTCTTGTCCGGTTGCCCTGTCTTCGACCTGGGAACCCAATTTTGGTCCTCGGGTCCCATTTTTTTTTGTCTCGCATCCCACTTTTGGCCTGTGGCCTTTTCGGGGTCGATTCTCGTTTTGGGCATCAGAGCATGTTTCTTCTCCTAAAACCCAATATTTGTTTATTAAGTCTCGGAACACATTTTTGTTCTCGTGGACCCATCATGGGTCTTGGAACGCATTTGTGGTCCTTGGGTCCCATTTTGCATCCCGAAACTTGTGTTTTGGTGCTTGATCCCTATTTTGGGTGCCCACCTTGCACCAAGTGCGCACCCGGGGCAAACCGAGCGCCTTGGTGCACCGGGGCAAGATCGAGCGTGCACCCGAGGCGCCCCGAACATGCACCAAGGTGCACTCGGCCCACATGTGAGCGCAGGTCGTTGCGCCCGAGGTGGTGTGTGGGCACCGCGTTGCAGACGGGACACTGCACGCACACGACGCCCCGTCCAGGTGCACGCACGTAGGCCGGGCCGGGTGCACACCCGACGCCCTAGCAAGGTGCGCGCACCCGGGCAGGGCTCACACTTGGCGAACGGGGCGCACTTCGCGAGGGAGGGTGTGCACCTCGACGGGGGTGGGTGGCCGGGGTGGATTCGCACGTGGGTCGCGGTTTGCTAAGTACACACTGCGACAAGCTCATAACGGGTGCGATCATACCAGCGTTAGTGCACCGGATCCCATCAGAACTCCGCAGTTAAGCGCGCTTGGGCCGGAGTAGTACTGGGATGGGTGACCTCCCGGGAAGTCCCGGTGTTGCACCCTTTTTTAGTTTTTCGCCGGGCGTCGCAATGCTATTTGAATAAACCTTTTGCCCGTTTGCGTTCTCGTCGGGGCCGGGCCGGGCCGGGGTGCGCTGCCCGCACTACCGCGCGCGCGGGGGCGACACCGAGCGCGCACCCGAGGCGCCCCGAGCACACAGGCCACGGTGCAACCCGGGCGTTGTGCGCGCACCCCGGTGCGCCCGAGGTGCTGCGCGCGCACCCAGGTGAAATCGGTGTGCACCTCGGCCAGTGCGCGCTCGGTCGAGTCGCGCACGTTGGCCAAGGTGCACGGTGATGTTTCTTACTCTAAGGTTCCGCACCAGACGCCCGGGACAGGTGAGCGAAGCTGGGCGGGGCCGGGTGCGCGGCCGGGGCAGGTGCACGCAGCTAGAGAGAGCTTTGGAGCACACCAGAGGTGCGCACCTTGGAGCACACTTCGGAGCGCACCAATGATGCGCTCCATTCAAAAGTTTCCTGAAAAGGCAAAAAAAGTTGAGATTATAGAATTTCCCACTTGAGAGATTGTAAAAAAAAAAAATTTAAAATGAAGGAAACGCGGGTGCCAAGGTGTGCGCGCCCGGGTGCGCAGCCCAGCCAAGGTGTGCGCACCAAGGCGCCCACCCTGGCGAAGGTGCACGCAAGGTGCGCACCCGAGGCAAACCGGACAATTAACCCAACTTTCGACTTCGCGCGCACCTGCGCACCTTGGAGCGCACTTCGGAGCGCTCCTTGGTGCGCACCAATCTTGGGCACCTCGGAGTGCACCATGGCGCCCACCAAGGTGCGCACCCGGGGCAAACCGAGCTCCGACTTCGTGCGCACCTTGGAGCGCACGAAAGGTGCGCACCATGGCGCCCACCAAGGTGCGCAGCCCAGCCAAGGCGTGCGCATCAAGGTGCGCACCCTGGCGAAGGTGCGCACCCGGGGCAAACCGAGCTCCGACTTCGTGCGCACCTTGGAGCGCACAAAGGGTGCGCAACCCAGCCAAGGTGTGCGCACCCCGGGCAAACCGAGCTCCGAATCGTGCGCACCTTGGAGCACACTTCGGAGCCCTCCTTGGTGCGCACCGATGTTGCGCACCTCGGAGCGCACCCGGGGAAAACAATGCAATTAACCCGACTTTCGACTTCGTGGGCACCTCGGAGCGCTCTCGGGTTCGCACCTCGGAGCACACCGAGGTGCGCACCTTTGATGCGCTGCCTTCACCAATTTCCAGAAAAGGCAAGAAAACATTGAGAAGGTGTGCGCACCGAGGTGCCCACCCTGGCGAA
>NW_026729077.1:50000-87500 GCF_030272615.1 Cryptomeria japonica | reverse complement strand
GGAAATCGATCAGCCCTCACAATGGCCCAAGGCCAGAGATCGGACTGCTACGATTTACCCCAACAATCATCGTGCCACTCTTCGCAGAGAGGTGATAGACGCCAACGAGCCCGCGCATAGCAATCGAGGTGTAAAAAGGGCGTTGAAGGCAGGAAGCCTGGACGAAAGAGGCTACGAGGTCACCTCGAAGCGGTCTAAGAATCGGGCGCACTTGGGGCGACTACCAGTGCCAACCCCTTATCCCGCGGTGCGTCCGACACACAGAAATTTCCAAGGCGGCCAAGGAGCCTCCCCGCATAGCAATCGGGGTGTGAGGTTACGGATGCAGCATTGATAGCAATCGAGGTGGGAGGCGAAGGATGCAGAAGTGAGAGCCGAGGGATGTAGCAGAGATAGCAATCGGGGTGTGTGATGCAGAAGAGATAGCAATCGAGGTGTGCGGTGGGAAGGGCCCAGCAGCCAGAATGCATGAAGCGACGGATGAAGCAGTGATGACAACCGGGCTGTGAGGAGAGGAGGGATGCAGCCAAGAAAGCAATCAGGGCTCGAGGCAAGGGATGCATCAAGGATAGCAATCATGTTGTGAGGCGAGATTCCAAAGGCTAAACGTGAGAGGCTGCAGGGTCGACTCAGAGAGGTCTATGCATGTGAGAGGCTGAAAGCAAGGTCAACTCGGAGCGGTCTATGCATCGGGCGCGCTTGGGGCGACTACCAGTGCCAACCCCTTATCCCGCGACGCGTCCGACAAAGAGAACGTTCCAAGGCGGCAGAGGAGGTTACCAGCCGAAGGATGCAGTAGCAATAACAGGTATAGTTCCGCGGCGGCCGAGAAGACTCACCGCATAGGAATCGGGATGCGAGGCGAGGGATGCGGCGGGAAGGCCCCGACGGCTAAACGGAAGAGGCTGCAGGGCCGCCTCGGAATGGTCCAAGCATCGGACGCGATTGGGACGACTACCAGTGCCAACCCCTTATCCCGCGATGCGTCCGATACACAGATAGTTCCAAGGCGGCCGAGGAGCCTCACCGCATATCAATCGGGGTGCGAGGCGAGGGATGGGGCGGGAAGGCCCCAACGGCTAGACGGAAGAGGCTTCAGGGCCACCTCGGAATGCTCCAAGCATCGGACGCGCTTGGGGCGACTACCAGTGCCAACCCCTTATCCCGCGATGCGTCCGATACACAGATGGTTCCAAGGCGGCCGAGGAGCCTCACCGCATAGCAATCGGGGGTGCGAGGCGAGGGATGGGGCGGGAAGGCCCCAACGGCTAGACGGAAGAGGCTTCAGGGCCGCCTCGGAATGGTCCAAGCATCGGACGCGCTTGGGGCGACTACCAGTGACAACCCCTCATCCCGCGATGCGTCCGATACGAAGATGGTTCCAAGGCGGCCGAGGAGCCTCACCGCATAGCAATCGGGGTGCGAGGTGGGGGATGCGGCGAGATGGCCCCAACGGCTAGACGGAAGAGGCCACAGGGCCGCGTCGGAATAGTCCAAGCATCGGACGCGCTTGGGGCGACTACCAGTGACAACCCCTTATCCCGCGATGCGTCCGATACGAAGATAGTTCCAAGGCGGCCGAGGAGCCTCACCGCATAGCAATCCGGGTGCGAGGTGGGGGATGCGGCGAGATGGCCCCAACGGCTAGACGGAAGAGGCTGCAGGGCCGCCTCGGAATAGTCCAAGCATCGGACGCGCTTGGGGCGACTACCAGTGACAACCCCTTATCCCGCGATGCTTCCGATACGAAGACAGTTCCAAGGCGGCCGAGGAGCCTCACCGCATAGCAATGGGGGTGCGAGGTGAGGGATGCGGCGAGATGGCCCCAACGGCTAGACGGAAGAGGCCACAGGGCCGCCTCGGAATAGTCCAAGCATCGGACGCGCTTGGGGCGACTACCAGTGACAACCCCTTATCCCGCGATGCATCCGATACGAAGATAGTTCCCAGGCGGCCGAGGAGCCTCACCGCATAGCAATCGGGGTGCGAGGCGAGGGATGCGGCGAGATGGCCCCAAAGGGTAGACGGAAGAGGCTGCGGGGCCGCCTCGGAATAGTCCAAGCATCGAACGCGCTTGGGGCGACTACCACTGCCAACCCCTTATCCCGCGATGCGTCCGATACACAGATAGTTCCGAGGCGGCCGAGGAGCTGGGGGATGCGGCGAGATGGCCCCAACGGCTAGACGGAAGAGGCTGCAGGGCCGCCTCGGAATAGTCCAAGCATCGGACGCGCTTGGGGCGACTACCAGTGACAACCCCTTATCCCGCGATGCGTCCGATACACAGATAGTTCCGAGGCGGCCAAGGAGCCTCACCGCATAGCAATCGTGGTGCGAGGTGGGGGATGCAGCGAGATGGCCCCAACGGCTAGACGGAAGAGGCTGCAGGGCCGCCTCGGAATGGTCCAAGCATCGGACGCGCTTGGGGCGACTACCACTGCCAACCCCTTATCCCGCGATGCGTCCGATACACAGATAGTTCCAAGGCGGCCGAGGAGCCTCACCGAATAGCAATCGGGGTGCGAGGCGAGGGATGCGGCGAGAAGGACCAAACGGCTAGACGGAAGAGGCTTCAGGGCCGCCTCGGAATGGTCCAAGCATCGGACGCGCTTGGGGCGACTACCAGTGACAACCCCTTATCCCGCGACGCGTCCGATACACAGATAGTTCCAAGGCGGCCGAGGAGCCTCACCGAATAGCAATCGGGGTGCGAGGCGAGGGATGCGGCGAGAAGGACCCAACGGCTAGAGGGAAGAGGCTTCAGGGCCGCCTCGGAATGGTCCAAGCATCGGACGCGCTTGGGGCGACTACCAGTGACAACCCCTTATCCCGCGACGCGTCCGATACACAGATAGTTCCAAGGCGGCCGAGGAGCCTCACCGCATAGCAATCGGGGTGCGAGGCGAGGGATGCGGCGAGAAGGACCCAACGGCTAGACGGAAGAGGCTTCAGGTCCGCCTCGGAATGGTCCAAGCATCGGACGCGCTTGGGGCGACTACCAGTGACAACCCCTTATCCCGCGACGCGTCCGATACACAGATAGTTCCAAGGCGGCCGAGGAGCCTCACCGCATAGCAATCGGGGTGCGAGGCGAGGGATGCGGCGAGAAGGACCCAACGGCTAGACGGAAGAGGCTTCAGGGCCGCCTCGGAATGGTCCAAGCATCGGACGCGCTTGGGGCGACTACCAGTGACAACCCCTTATCCCGCGATGCGTCCGATACACAGATAGTTCCAAGGCGGCCGAGGAGCCTCACCGCATAGCAATCGGGGTGCGAGGCGAGGGATGCGGCGAGAAGGACCCAACGGCTAGACGGAAGAGGCTTCAGGGCCGCCTCGGAATGGTCCAAGCATCGGACGCGCTTGGGGCGACTACCAGTGACAACCCCTTATCCCGCGACGCGTCCGATACACAGATAGTTCCAAGGCGGCCGAGGAGCCTCACCGCATAGCAATCGGGGTGCGAGGCGAGGGATGCGGCAAGAAGGACCCAACGGCTAGACGGAAGAGGCTTCAGGGCCGCCTCGGAATGGTCCAAGCATCGGACGCGCTTGGGGCGACTACCAGTGACAACCCCTTATCCCGCGACGCGTCCGATACACAGATAGTTCCAAGGCGGCCGAGGAGCCTCACCGCATAGCAATCGGGGTGCGAGGCGAGGGATGCGGCGAGAAGGACCCAACGGCTAGACGGAAGAGGCTTCAGGTCCGCCTCGGAATGGTCCAAGCATCGGACGCGCTTGGGGCGACTACCAGTGACAACCCCTTATCCCGCGACGCGTCCGATACACAGATAGTTCCAAGGCGGCCGAGGAGCCTCACCGCATAGCAATCGGGGTGCGAGGCGAGGGATGCGGCGAGAAGGACCCAACGGCTAGACGGAAGAGGCTTCAGGGCCGCCTCGGAATGGTCCAAGCATCGGACGCGCTTGGGGCGACTACCAGTGACAACCCCTTATCCCGCGACGCGTCCGATACACAGATAGTTCCAAGGCGGCCGAGGAGCCTCACCGCATAGCAATCGGGGTGCGAGGCGAGGGATGCGGCGAGAAGGACCCAACGGCTAGACGGAAGAGGCTTCAGGGCCGCCTCGGAATGGTCCAAGCATCGGACGCGCTTGGGGCGACTACCAGTGACAACCCCTTATCCCGCGATGCGTCCGATACACAGATAGTTCCAAGGCGGCCGAGGAGCCTCACCGCATAGCAATCGGGGTGCGAGGCGAGGGATGCGGCGAGAAGGACCCAACGGCTAGACGGAAGAGGCTTCAGGGCCGCCTCGGAATGGTCCAAGCATCGGACGCGCTTGGGGCGACTACCAGTGACAACCCCTTATCCCGCGACGCGTCCGATACACAGATAGTTCCAAGGCGGCCGAGGAGCCTCACCGCATAGCAATCGGGGTGCGAGGCGAGGGATGCGGCGAGAAGGACCCAACGGCTAGACGGAAGAGGCTTCAGGGCCGCCTCGGAATGGTCCAAGCATCGGACGCGCTTGGGGCGACTACCAGTGACAACCCCTTATCCCGCGACGCGTCCGATACACAGATAGTTCCAAGGCGGCCGAGGAGCCTCACCGCATAGCAATCGGGGTGCGAGGCGAGGGATGCGGCGAGAAGGACCCAACGGCTAGACGGAAGAGGCTTCAGGGCCGCCTCGGAATGGTCCAAGCATCGGACGCGCTTGGGGCGACTACCAGTGACAACCCCTTATCCCGCGACGCGTCCGATACACAGATAGTTCCAAGGCGGCCGAGGAGCCTCACCGCATAGCAATCGGGGTGCGAGGCGAGGGATGCGGCGAGAAGGACCCAACGGCTAGACGGAAGAGGCTTCAGGGCCGCCTGGGAATGGTCCATGCATCGCACGCGCTTGGGGCGACTACCAGTGACAACCCCTTATCCCGCGACGCGTCCGATACACAGATAGTTCCAAGGCGGCCGAGGAGCCTCACCGCATAGCAATCGGGGTGCGAGGCGAGGGATGCGGCGAGAAGGACCCAACGGCTAGACGGAAGAGGCTTCAGGGCCGCCTCGGAATGGTCCAAGCATCGGACGCGCTTGGGGCGACTACCAGTGACAACCCCTTATCCCGCGACGCGTCCGATACACAGATAGTTCCAAGGCGGCCGAGGAGCCTCACCGCATAGCAATCGGGGTGCGAGTCGAGGGATGCGGCGAGAAGGACCCAACGGCTAGACGGAAGAGGCTTCAGGGCCGCCTCGGAATGGTCCAAGCATCGGACGCGCTTGGGGCGACTACCAGTGACAACCCCTTATCCCGCGATGCGTCTGATACACAGATAGTTCCAAGGCGGCCGAGGAGCCTCACCGCATAGCAATCGGGGTGCGAGGCAAGGGATGCGGCGAGAAGGACCCAACGGCTAGACGGAAGAGGCTTCAGGGCCGCCTCGGAATGGTCCAAGCATCGGACGCGCTTGGGGCGACTACCGTTGCCAACCCCTTATCCCGCGATGCGTCTGATACACAGATAGTTCCGAGGCGGCCGAGGAGCCTCACCGCATAGCAATCGGGTTGCGAGGCAGATTATTGGGAAGGGAACCCCCTGGGATGCGGCTCAAGCAGTGCCCAAAGGGACTGGAATGCGGAATCACATCGAGAGACCCAAATGCTATACGAGGGCTCAAATCGAATTATCGATTTGGCCACGACATGGACGCATCGGAACGACTACCTTTGCCGAACCACTCGCAATTGCATCCATACCGAAACCAATAGACATTTCCGTTAGAGCCCTCGCATAGCATTCGGGAATCTCGCATGCCCCTCTAAATCGACCAATGCTGGCGCTCAACGAAAATCCGAGCGCTACCACCGTTCGAGCGCCAGCATTGGTCGAGTTAGAGGGGCACGGGGGAGAATGCTCCAGTCAACACCTCCCCTATATAAGTTATTTGTCCGATTCTCGCACAACCGTAGTCTGCCTCGTCGAATCAAACAACGGTCCCAGATTCCGACTTCCGTTCCGTAGAGACCCAAAAGCTAGATGGAGGCTCGCAAGAAAGAGAGTCGGCGCATAGCAATCGGGTTTCTCGAACGTTTAGGGACCGAGCTCACTTGCGGATAGGGCAAAATCCGCCAAGCAACCCAAAAGCTAGACGGGGGCTCGAATCGAATCGCCTAGGCGGCCACAACAACGACGTGTTGGATCGACTACCAGTGCCAAACCATTCAGCAAGACTAGTCTGTGTCGAGGCCGGATAGAGATTCTCAGAGAGCGCCCGTATAGCATTTAGGAGACCTGCCGCGTCCCTCACACTCGACAAATGGTGGTGCACGTTTATAAATCCGAGCGATCCCAACCCTTTCAAGCACCAACATCGGTCGAGATAGAGGGGCACGGAGGGGGCTGCGTGAGACAACACAGTCCCCTATATAAGTTATTTGTCCGATTCTCACACATCCGAAGAATGGTCATCAAATCGGACAACAGCCCAAACTTCCGACTTCCGTCCCAGAAAGCCCAAGAGCTATCTAAAACGTTCATGGCCGGAACTCGATCGCGGCTATACCAGTCCGCCAAGCAACCCAAAAGCTAGACTGGAGCTCTAGTCGAATCACCTCTGTGGCCATTGCAAGGACGTGTTGGAGCGACTACCATTGCCGAACCATTCCGCAGGTCGAGTCCATACCAAGGCCGCATAGAGATTCACGATGAGCTCCTGCATAGCAATCAGGAGACTTGCCGTGTCCATCACAATCGATAAATCCTGGTGCAAGATTTTTGCATCCGAGCGCTCCAACCAGTCGAGCACCAGCATCAATCGACATAAACGGGCACGGGGGGAGGATGCTCGAGAACACTACCTCCCCTATATAAGTTATTTGTCCGATTCTCAAGCAGCCGAAGTCTGGTCATCGAATCGGGTCAAAGACCACAACTTCCGACTTTACCCACAATGCAAGTCATCGAATCGAACATCGGCCCCCGAGTCGGACTCCATGCGTATGTCAGGTCATCGGACCCAAATTCCGCCTTCCTGCGCATGGCGGGCCATCAATATCAACTCGGTCATCGGACCCAAACTCCGCCTTTCTGCGCATGGCACGCCTTCAAATCGGTCATCGGACCCAAATTCCGCCTTCCTGTGCATGGCGGGCCATCAACATCAACTCGGTCATCGGACCCAAATTCCGCCTTTCTGCGCATGGCACGCCATCAACTCGGTCATCGGACCCAAATTCCGCCTTCCTGCGCATGGCAGGTCATCGGACACAAATTCAGACCTCGCCAATATGCCTACGTATCGAATCGGTCATCGGACCCAACTTCCGACTTCATCCATACTGTAGGGTCTTTGAGGTTGGCGCGGTGCGCTCAACCCGGGGAGTCGACCCATCGAAGCATACACCTCCCCTATATAAGCTATTTGTCCGATTCCCACACCTGTGTAGTTTGCACCTCTGACCAGGACATCGACCCCAACTTCCGAACTCGACTGCAACGACGGCACCAGCGCCTTGGTGCGCACCTTGCGACGCACAGTCCCAACATTCGCCTTCCTGCACATGGCAGGTCATCGGACCCAAATTCCGACCTCGCGAGTATGCCTACATATCGAATCGGTCATCGGACACAACTTCCGACTTCATCCATACCGTAGGGTCTTTGAGGTTGGCGCGGTGCGCTCAACCCGGGGAGTCGACCCAACGAAGCATACACCTCCCCTATATAAGCTATTTGTCCGATTCCCACACCTGTGTAGTTTGCACCTCCGATCAGGACATCGACCCCAACTTCCGAACTCGCCTGCAACGACCGAACCAGCGCCTTGGTGCGCACCTTGCAACGCACAGTGCCAACATTCGCCTTCCTGCACATGGCAGGTCATCGGACCCAAATTCCGACCTCGCGAGTATGCCTACATATCGAATCGGTCATCGGACCCAACTTCCGACTTCATCCATACCGTAGGGTCTTTGAGGTTGGCGCGGTGCGCTCAACCCGGGGAGTCGACCCAACGAAGCATACACCTCCCCTATATAAGCTATTTGTCCGATTCCCACACCTGTGTAGCTTGCACCTCCGATCAGGACATCGACCCCAACTTCCGAACTCGACTAAAAAGACCGCACCAGCACCTTGGTGTGCACCTTGCAACGCACAGTGCCAACATTCGCCTTCCTGCACATGGCAGGTCATCGGACCCAAATTCCGACCTCATGAGCATACCTACTAATCGAATCGGTCATCGGACCCAACTTCCGACTTCATCCATACCGTAGGGTCTTTGAGGTTGGCGCGGTGCGCTCAACCTGGGGAGTCGACCCATCGAAGCATACACCTCCCCTATATAAGCTATTTGTCCGATTCCGACACCTGTGTAGTTTGCACCTCCGCTCAGGACATCGACCCCAACTTCCGAACTCGCCTGCAACGACCGAACCAGCGCCTTGGTGCGCACCAAAAGTGCGCACTTTTGGAGGGCACTTTTGTGCGCTCCAAAGGTGCGCACTTTTGGAGGGCACTTTTGTGCGCTCCAAAGGTGCGCACTTTTGGAGGGCACTTTTTGGAGGGCACTTTTGTGCGCTCCAAAGGTGCGCACTTTTGGAGGGCACTTTTTGGAGGGCACTTTTCTACGCTCCAAAGGTGCGCACTTTTGGAGGGCACTTTTTGGAGGGCACTTTTCTGCGCTCCAAAGGTGCGCACTTTTGGAGGGCACTTTTTGGAGGGCACTTTTCTGCGCTCCAAAGGTGCGCACTTTTGGAGGGCACTTTTTGGAGGGCACTTTTCTGCGCTCCAAAGGTGCGCACTTTTGGAGGGCACTTTTGTGCACTCCAAAGGTGCACACTTTTGGAGGGCACTTTTTGGAGGGCACTTTTCTGCACTCCAAAGGTGCGCACTTTTGGAGGGCACTTTTTGGAGGGCACTTTTGTGCGCTCCAAAGGTGCGCACTTTTGGAGGGCACTTTTTGGAGGGCACTTTTGTGCGCTCCAAAGGTGCGCACTTTTGGAGGGCACTTTTGTGCACTCCAAAGGTGCGCACTTTTGGAGGGCACTTTTCCTGCGCTCCAAAGGTGCACACCTAGGTGAGCACCTTCGACCACACCTTGTAGCACACCAAACTCTGACTTTCGACTTCATCCGCAATGCAGGGTCTTTGAGGTTGGCGCAATGCGCACAACCAGGGGAGTCGACCCATCAAACCCAACACCTCCCCTATATAAGCTATTTGTCTGATTCTCATACATGCGTAGCCTGCAGGAGCAATTAGGACATCGACCCCAACTTTCGGCTTCTAAACGAAAACAAGGTCTTTGAGGTTGGTGTAATGCGAACAACTAGGGGAGTCAACCCATCAAACCCAACACCTCCCCTATATAAGCTATTTGTCTGATTCTCATACATGTGTAGTCTACAGGAGCAATTAGGACATCGACCCCAACTTTTGACTTCTTAACGAAAACAAGGTCTTTGAGGTTGACGTAATGCGCACAACCAGGGGAGTCGACCCATCAAACCCAACACCTCCCCTATATAAGCTATTTGTCCGATTCTCATACATGTGTAGCCTACAGGAGCCATTAGGACATTGACCCCAACTTTTGACTTCTTAACGAAAACAAGGTCTTTGAGGTTGGCGTAATGCGCACAACCAAGGGAGTTGACCCATCAAACCCAACACCTCCCCTATATAAGCTATTTGTCTGATTCTCATACATGTGTAGCCTGCAACAACGATTAGGACATCCACCCCAACTTCTGAATTCGTCTGCGTTGACCGCACCAAAGGTGCACGCCTTGGTGCTCACCAAAATCCGACTTCCGACTTCTTCTGCTATGCGGGGTCTTTGAGGTTGGCGCAGTGCGCACAACCAGGGGAGTCAACCCACCGAATGCAACACCTCCCCTATATAAGCTATTTGTCTGATTCTCATACATGCGTAGACTGCAGCAATGATTAGGACATCCACCCCAACTTTTGACTTCTTAAACAAGACAGGGTCTTTGAAGTTGGTGCAGTGCACACAACCAGGGGAGTCGACCCATCAAACGCAACACCTCCCCTATATAAAGCTATTTGTCCGATTCTCATACGTGTAGTCTGCAGCAGCGATTAGGACATCGACCCCAACTTCCGAATTCGTTTGCATTGACCGCACCAAAGGTGCACGCCTTGGTGTGCACCTTGGAGTGCACTTTGGTGCTCACCTCGGTGCACACTTTGGTGTGCACCTCGGTGTGCACCAAAGGTGCGCACCTTGGAGCGCACCAAAGGTGTACACTTTGGAGCGCACCACATAGGGTCTTTGAGAGGTTGGCGCAGTGCGCACACCAAGGTGGGTGTTGAGGTGCGTGCCGAGGTGGGTGGGTGCTAGGGTGCGCTCCATGGTGGGTGCCAGGGTGGGTGCGTGCTAGGGTGGATTCCAAAGAGGGTCATAGGGTGGGTGCCAAGGTGGGTTGGTGATATAGTGGGTTCAAAGGTGGGTACTAGGGTGGGTTCCAAGGTGGGTCACAAGTTGGGTGCCAGGATGCGTGGGTGTTAGGTTGGGTGCCAAGGTGGGCTCCTGCGTGGGTGGGTGCTAGGGTGGGTTTCAAGGTGGACGCGAGGGCGGGTGCCAAGGTGGGTAACAAGTTGGGTGTTAGGATGGGTGAGTGCTAGAGTGGGTGCCAAGGTGGGTGGGTGCTAAGGTGGATGCCAAGGTGGTTCACAGGGTGGGTGGGTTCTAGGGTGAGTTCCAAGGTGGGTCACAGGTTTAGTGCTAGGGTGCGTGTCAAGGCGGGTGTCGAGGTGCCTGGGTGCTAGGGTGTGGATGCCAATGTGGGTCATAGGGTGGGTACTAGGGTGGGCTGCAATGTGGGTGCCAAGGTGGGTAACATGCTCGGTTGGTTCTAAATTGGGTGTCAGGGTGGGTGTGCACCCACCTTGCCCGAGGTGGGTGCCAAGGTGCCAGTGTGGGTGGGTGCTAAGGTGGATGCCAAGGTGGGTGAGAAGGTGGGTGATAGGTTGAGTGGTAGGATGGGTGGGTGCCAAGATGGGTCACAGGGTGGGTGCAAGGGTGGGTAGGTGCTAGGGTTGGTGTCAGGGTGGGTGGGTGCTAGGTTGGGTTCCAAGGTGGGTGCGAGGGTGAGTGTCAAGGTGGGTCACAGGTTAGGTGCTAGGATGGGTGAGTGCTAGGGTGCAAAGGTGCCAGGGTGGGTGCTAGGATGGGTCGATGCTAGGGTGAGTGGCAAGGTGGGTCCACAAGTGTCAAGGTGGGTGCCGAGGTGGGTGCCAACTTGGGTTCCAAGGTGGGTGCCAAGTGGGCGACTGCTATGGTGGATGCCAAGGTGGGTCACGGGGTGGGTGCCAAGTTGCTAGGTTGTGTTCCAAGGTGGGTGCCAACGTGGCTGCTAGGGTGCGTGGGTTAAAGGGTGTGTCACAACGTGGGTGCCAGGATGGGTGCGCACCCACACTGGCCAAGACGGGTGCAAGGTTGGGTTCCAAGCCCGGTCACAGGCTGGGTGCTAGGATGGGTGGGTGCCAAGGTGGGCACCAGGGTGGGTGCACCCACCCTGGCCAAGGTGGGTCACGGGGTGGGTCCTAGGGTGGGTAACAGGGTGGGTACTAAGGTGCGTGCCAAGGTGGGTCATGGGGTGGGTGCCAAGGTGGGCACCAGGGTGGGTGTGCACCAACCCTAGCCAGGGTAGGTCACGGGGTGGTTGTCGGGGTGGGCGTCAAGGAGCCAAGGTGGGTGGCAAGTAGCCAAGTTGCGTGCCAAGGTGGGTGTCGGGGTGGGTGCCAAGGATCCAAGGTGGGTGCCAAGGAACCAAGGTGGGTGTCTGGGTGGGTGCCGAGGTGGGAGCCAGGGTGGGTCCCAAGGTGAGTGCAAAGGTGGGTGCCAGGGTCAAGGTGAGTGCCAATGTGGGTTCCAAGGTGCCAGGGTCAGGGTGAGTGCCAATGTGGGTTCAAAGGTGCTAAGTTGGGTGCGAGGTTGGGTGCGAGGGTGGGTGGGTGCCAAGGTGTGCTAGGTGGAAGCCCGGGTGGGTCGGCATCCCATGGGTGTCGAGTTGGGTGCCTGATGGGTGCTTCTTGTCAAGTTTTAGTCGTCGGGACTCATTTCGAGCCTTAGAGGTCGTTTCTTGTCCGGTTGCCCTGTCTTCGACCTGGGAACCCAATTTTGGTCCTCGGGTCCCATTTTTTTTTGTCTCGCATCCCACTTTTGGCCTGTGGCCTTTTCGGGGTCGATTCTCGTTTTGGGCATCAGAGCATGTTTCTTCTCCTAAAACCCAATATTTGTTTATTAAGTCTCGGAACACATTTTTGTTCTCGTGGACCCATCATGGGTCTTGGAACGCATTTGTGGTCCTTGGGTCCCATTTTGCATCCCGAAACTTGTGTTTTGGTGCTTGATCCCTATTTTGGGTGCCCACCTTGCACCAAGTGCGCACCCGGGGCAAACCGAGCGCCTTGGTGCACCGGGGCAAGATCGAGCGTGCACCCGAGGCGCCCCGAACATGCACCAAGGTGCACTCGGCCCACATGTGAGCGCAGGTCGTTGCGCCCGAGGTGGTGTGTGGGCACCGCGTTGCAGACGGGACACTGCACGCACACGACGCCCCGTCCAGGTGCACGCACGTAGGCCGGGCCGGGTGCACACCCGACGCCCTAGCAAGGTGCGCGCACCCGGGCAGGGCTCACACTTGGCGAACGGGGCGCACTTCGCGAGGGAGGGTGTGCACCTCGACGGGGGTGGGTGGCCGGGGTGGATTCGCACGTGGGTCGCGGTTTGCTAAGTACACACTGCGACAAGCTCATAACGGGTGCGATCATACCAGCGTTAGTGCACCGGATCCCATCAGAACTCCGCAGTTAAGCGCGCTTGGGCCGGAGTAGTACTAGGATGGGTGACCTCCCGGGAAGTCCCGGTGTTGCACCCTTTCTTAGTTTTTCGCCGGGCGTCGCAATGCTATTTGAATAAACCTTTTGCCCGTTTGCGTTCTCGTCGGGGCCGGGCCGGGCCGGGGTGCGCTGCCCGCACTACCGCGCGCGCGGGGGCGACACCGAGCGCGCACCCGAGGCGCCCCGAGCACACAGGCCACGGTGCAACCCGGGCGTTGTGCGCGCACCCCGGTGCGCCCGAGGTGCTGCGCGCGCACCCAGGTGAAATCGGTGTGCACCTCGGCCAGTGCGCGCTCGGTCGAGTCGCGCACGTTGGCCAAGGTGCACGGTGATGTTTCTTACTCTAAGGTTCCGCACCAGACGCCCGGGACAGGTGAGCGAAGCTGGGCGGGGCCGGGTGCGCGGCCGGGGCAGGTGCACGCAGCTGGAGAGAGCTTTGGAGCACACCAGAGGTGCGCACCTTGGAGCACACTTCGGAGCGCACCAATGATGCGCTCCATTCAAAAGTTTCCTGAAAAGGCAAAAAAAGTTGAGATTATAGAATTTCCCACTTGAGAGATTGTAAAAAAAAAAAATTTAAAATGAAGGAAACGCGGGTGCCAAGGTGTGCGCGCCCGGGTGCGCAGCCCAGCCAAGGTGTGCGCACCAAGGCGCCCACCCTGGCGAAGGTGCACGCAAGGTGCGCACCCGAGGCAAACCGGACAATTAACCCAACTTTCGACTTCGCGCGCACCTGCGCACCTTGGAGCGCACTTCGGAGCGCTCCTTGTTGCGCACCAATCTTGGGCACCTCGGAGTGCACCATGGCGCCCACCAAGGTGCGCACCCGGGGCAAACCGAGCTCCGACTTCGTGCGCACCTTGGAGCGCACGAAAGGTGCGCACCATGGCGCCCACCAAGGTGCGCAGCCCAGCCAAGGCGTGCGCATCAAGGTGCGCACCCTGGCGAAGGTGCGCACCCGGGGCAAACCGAGCTCCGACTTCGTGCGCACCTTGGAGCGCACAAAGGGTGCGCAACCCAGCCAAGGTGTGCGCACCCCGGGCAAACCGAGCTCCGAATCGTGCGCACCTTGGAGCACACTTCGGAGCCCTCCTTGGTGCGCACCGATGTTGCGCACCTCGGAGCGCACCCGGGGAAAACAATGCAATTAACCCGACTTTCGACTTCGTGGGCACCTCGGAGCGCTCTCGGGTTCGCACCTCGGAGCACACCGAGGTGCGCACCTTTGATGCGCTGCCTTCACCAATTTCCAGAAAAGGCAAGAAAACATTGAGAAGGTGTGCGCACCGAGGTGCCCACCCTGGCGAAGGTGCACGCGAGGTGCGCACCCGGGGCAAACCGGGCTCCGACTTCGTGCACGCCATGCTGCGCACCTTGGAGGGCCATGGTGCGCACCTTGGAGCACACTTCGGAGCGCTCAATGGTGCCCAACCCAGCCAAGGTGCCCACCGCGGCGAAGGTGCACGCGAGGTGCGCACCCGGGGCAAACCGGGCTCCGACTTCGTGCACGCCGCACCTTGGAGCACACTTCGGAGCGCTCCTTGGTGCGCACCAGGGCGCGCAACCCAGCCGAGGTGCCCACCCCGGCGAAGGTGCACGCGGGGTGCGCACCCGAGGCAAACCGGGCTCCGACTTCGTGCACGCCATGGTGCCCACCGCGGCGAAGGTGCACGCGAGGTGCGCACCCGGGGCAAACCGGGCTCCGACTTCGTGCACGCCGCACCTTGGAGCACACTTCGGAGCGCTCCTTGGTGCGCACCAGGGCGCGCAACCCAGCCGAGGTGCCCACCCCGGCGAAGGTGCACGCGAGGTGCGCACCCGGGGCAAACCGGGCTCCGACTTCGTGCACGCCATGGTGCCCACCGCGGCGAAGGTGCACGCGAGGTGCGCACCCGGGGCAAACCGGGCTCCGACTTCGTGCACGCCGCACCTTGGAGCACACTTCGGAGCGCTCCTTGGTGCGCACCATGGTGCCCACCAGGGCGCGCAACCCCGCCGAAGGTGCACGCGAGGTGCGCACCCGGGGCAAACCGGGCTCCGACTTCGTGCACGCCGCACCTTGGAGCACACTTCGGAGCGCTCCTTGGTGCGCACCAGGGCGCGCAACCCCGCCGAAGGTGCACGCGAGGTGCGCACCCGGGGCAAACCGGGCTCCGACTTCGTGCACGCCATGGTGCGCACCAGGGTGCCCACCGCGGCGAAGGTGCGCACCCGGGGCAAACCGGGCTCCGACTTCGTGCACGCCGCACCTTGGAGCACACTTCGGAGCGCTCCTTGGTGCGCACCAGGGCGCGCAACCCAGCCGAGGTGCCCACCCCGGCGAAGGTGCACGCGAGGTGCGCACCCGGGGCAAACCGGGCTCCGACTTCGTGCACGCCATGGTGCCCACCGCGGCGAAGGTGCGCACCCGGGGCAAACCGGGCTAGGACTTCGTGCACGCCGCACCTTGGAGCACACTTCGGAGCGCTCCTTGGTGCGCACCATGGTGCCCACCAGGCCGCGCAACCCAGCCAAGGTGTGCGCACCAAGGTGCACGCGAGGTGCGCACCCGGGGCAAACCGGGGTCCGGCTTCGTGCACGCCGCACCTTGGAGCACACATCGGGGCGCTCCCGGGTTCGCACCGGCGTTGCGCACCGTGGTGGGCACCTCGGAGCGCACCGTGGTGGGCACCTCGGAGCACACCAAGGTGGGCAGCGAGGTGCGCACCTTTGATGCGATGCCTTCACTAATTTCCATAAAAGGCAAAAGAAAACGAGATTTTAAAATTTCCGTTTTGAAAGATAGTGAGAAAAAGGGAATGCTGGTGCCATCTTGAGCCCGCCCTGGTGCGCAGCCCAGCCAAGGTGTGCGCACCAAGGTGCCCACCCTGGCGAAGGTGCGCGCCCGGGCAATTAACCCAACTTCCAACTTCGCGCGCGCCAGGGTGGGAGCGCACCCAACAACCGGGCCTGGGAAGAGCCAATGCGAGAAACCCCACCAAACGCTCTGACAAAAAAAGAGGGGGCGCTCCAGTAACCCCGCTTCGGAGCGCACCCTGGGCAAACCCAGCCAGGGTGCCCACCCCGGCCAAGGTGCAGGCGAGGTGCGCACCCGGGGCAAACCGGGCTCCGACAACGTGCACGCCGCACCTTGGAGCACACTTCGTAGCGCTCCCGGGTGCGCACCTCAGAGCACACCAAGGTGGGCAGCGAGGTGCGCACCTTTGATGCGCTGCCTTCACTAATTTCCAGAAAAGGCAAAAAAAAGAGGAGATTTTAAAATTTCCGTTTTGAAAGATAGTGAAAAAAACGGAACGCGGGTGCCATCTTGAGCCCGCCCGGGTGCACAGCCCAGGTAAGGTGCCCACCCTGGCAAAGGTGCGCACCCGGGCAATTAACCCTACTTCCGACTTCGTGCGCGCCAGGGTGGCAACCGGGCCTGGGAAGAGCCAATGCGAGAAACCCCACCAAACGCTCCGACAAAAAAAGAGGCGGCGCTCCAATAACCCCGCTTCGGAGCGCAGCCGGGGCAAACCCAGCCAAGGTGCCCACCCCGACGAAGGTGCACGCGAGGTGCGCACCCGGGGCAAACCGGGCTCCGACAACGTGCACGCAGCACCTTGGAGCACACTTCGAAGCACTCCCGGGTGCCCACCGGCGTTGCGCACCGTGGTGGGCAGCGAGGTGCGCACCTTTGATGCGCTGCCTTCACTAATTTCCAGAAAAGGCAAAAAAAAATGAGATTTTAAAATTTCCGTTTTGAAAGATAGTGAAAAAAACGGAACGCGGGTGCCATCTTGAGCCCGCCCTGGTGCGCAGCCCAGGCAAGGCATGCGCACCAAGGTGCCCACCCGCGGTGCACACCCGGGGCAAACCGGGCTCCGACTTCGTGCAGGCCGCACCTTGGAGCACACTTCGGAGCGCTCCTTGGTGCGCACCATGGTGCCCACCAGGGCGCACCCGGGGCAAACCGGGCTCCGACTTCGTGCACGCCGCACCTTGGAGCACACATCGGAGCGCTCCCAGGTTCGCACCAGCGTTGCGCACCTTTGATGCGCTGCCTTCACTAATTTCCAGAAAAGGCAAAAAAAAACGATATTTTAAAATTTCCGTTCTGAAAGATAGTGAAAAAAACGGAACGCGGGTGCCATCTTGAGCCCTTCCTGGTGCGCAGCCCAGGCAAGTTGTGCGCACCAAGGTGCCCACCCTGGCGGAGGTGCGCGCCCGGGGCAAACCGGGCTCCGACTTCGTGCACTGCATGGTGCCCACCAAGGCGCGCAACCCAGCCAAGGTGCCCACCGCAGCGAAGGTGCACGCGAGGTGCGCACCCGAGGTGCACACCCGGGGCAAACCGAGCTCCGACTTCGTGCACGCCGCACCTTGGAGCACACTTCAGAGCGCTCCTTGGTGCGCACCAGGGCGCGCAACCCAGCCAAGGTGCTCACCCCGGCGAAGGTGCACGCGAGGTGCGCACCCGGGGCAAGCCGGGCTCGGACTTCGTGCACGCCGCACCTTGGAGCACACATCGGAGCGCTCCCGGGTTCGCACCAGCATTGCGCACCTTTGATGCGCTGCCTTCACTAATTTCCAGAAAAGGCAAAAAAAAAAAAAAAACGAGATTTTAAAATTTCCGTTTTGAAAGATAGTGAAAAAAACGGAACGCGGGTGCCATCTTGAGCCCGCCCTGGTGTGCAGCCCAGGCAAGTTGTGCGCACCAAGGCACCCACCCTGGCCAAGGTGGGTCACGGGGTGGGTCCTAGGGTGGGTAACGGGGTGGGTACTAAGGTGCGTGCCAAGGTGGGTCATGGGGTGGGTGCCAAGGTGGGCACCAGGGTGGGTGTGCACCAACCCTAGCCAGGGTAGGTCACGGGGTGGTTGTCGGGGTGGGCGTCAAGGAGCCAAGGTGGGTGGCAAGTAGCCAAGTTGCGTGCCAAGGTGGGTGTCGGGGTGGGTGCCAAGGATCCAAGGTGGGTGCCAAGGAACCAAGGTGGGTGTCTGGGTGGGTGCCGAGGTGGGAGCCAGGGTGGGTCCCAAGGTGAGTGCAAAGGTGGGTGCCAGGGTCAAGGTGAGTGCCAATGTGGGTTCCAAGGTGCCAGGGTCAGGGTGAGTGCCAATGTGGGTTCAAAGGTGCTAAGTTGGGTGCGAGGTTGGGTGCGAGGGTGGGTGGGTGCCAAGGTGTGCTAGGTGGAAGCCCGGGTGGGTCGGCATCCCATGGGTGTCGAGTTGGGTGCCTGATGGGTGCTTCTTGTCAAGTTTTAGTCGTCGGGACTCATTTCGAGCCTTAGAGGTCGTTTCTTGTCCGGTTGCCCTGTCTTCGACCTGGGAACCCAATTTTGGTCCTCGGGTCCCATTTTTTTTTGTCTCGCATCCCACTTTTGGCCTGTGGCCTTTTCGGGGTCGATTCTCGTTTTGGGCATCAGAGCATGTTTCTTCTCCTAAAACCCAATATTTGTTTATTAAGTCTCGGAACACATTTTTGTTCTCGTGGACCCATCATGGGTCTTGGAACGCATTTGTGGTCCTTGGGTCCCATTTTGCATCCCGAAACTTGTGTTTTGGTGCTTGATCCCTATTTTGGGTGCCCACCTTGCACCAAGTGCGCACCCGGGGCAAACCGAGCGCCTTGGTGCACCGGGGCAAGATCGAGCGTGCACCCGAGGCGCCCCGAACATGCACCAAGGTGCACTCGGCCCACATGTGAGCGCAGGTCGTTGCGCCCGAGGTGGTGTGTGGGCACCGCGTTGCAGACGGGACACTGCACGCACACGACGCCCCGTCCAGGTGCACGCACGTAGGCCGGGCCGGGTGCACACCCGACGCCCTAGCAAGGTGCGCGCACCCGGGCAGGGCTCACACTTGGCGAACGGGGCGCACTTCGCGAGGGAGGGTGTGCACCTCGACGGGGGTGGGTGGCCGGGGTGGATTCGCACGTGGGTCGCGGTTTGCTAAGTACACACTGCGACAAGCTCATAACGGGTGCGATCATACCAGCGTTAGTGCACCGGATCCCATCAGAACTCCGCAGTTAAGCGCGCTTGGGCCGGAGTAGTACTGGGATGGGTGACCTCCCGGGAAGTCCCGGTGTTGCACCCTTTTTTAGTTTTTCGCCGGGCGTCGCAATGCTATTTGAATAAACCTTTTGCCCGTTTGCGTTCTCGTCGGGGCCGGGCCGGGCCGGGGTGCGCTGCCCGCACTACCGCGCGCGCGGGGGCGACACCGAGCGCGCACCCGAGGCGCCCCGAGCACACAGGCCACGGTGCAACCCGGGCGTTGTGCGCGCACCCCGGTGCGCCCGAGGTGCTGCGCGCGCACCCAGGTGAAATCGGTGTGCACCTCGGCCAGTGCGCGCTCGGTCGAGTCGCGCACGTTGGCCAAGGTGCACGGTGATGTTTCTTACTCTAAGGTTCCGCACCAGACGCCCGGGACAGGTGAGCGAAGCTGGGCGGGGCCGGGTGCGCGGCCGGGGCAGGTGCACGCAGCTGGAGAGAGCTTTGGAGCACACCAGAGGTGCGCACCTTGGAGCACACTTCGGAGCGCACCAATGATGCGCTCCATTCAAAAGTTTCCTGAAAAGGCAAAAAAAGTTGAGATTATAGAATTTCCCACTTGAGAGATTGTAAAAAAAAAAAATTTAAAATGAAGGAAACGCGGGTGCCAAGGTGTGCGCGCCCGGGTGCGCAGCCCAGCCAAGGTGTGCGCACCAAGGCGCCCACCCTGGCGAAGGTGCACGCAAGGTGCGCACCCGAGGCAAACCGGACAATTAACCCAACTTTCGACTTCGCGCGCACCTGCGCACCTTGGAGCGCACTTCGGAGCGCTCCTTGGTGCGCACCAATCTTGGGCACCTCGGAGTGCACCATGGCGCCCACCAAGGTGCGCACCCGGGGCAAACCGAGCTCCGACTTCGTGCGCACCTTGGAGCGCACGAAAGGTGCGCACCATGGCGCCCACCAAGGTGCGCAGCCCAGCCAAGGCGTGCGCATCAAGGTGCGCACCCTGGCGAAGGTGCGCACCCGGGGCAAACCGAGCTCCGACTTCGTGCGCACCTTGGAGCGCACAAAGGGTGCGCAACCCAGCCAAGGTGTGCGCACCCCGGGCAAACCGAGCTCCGAATCGTGCGCACCTTGGAGCACACTTCGGAGCCCTCCTTGGTGCGCACCGATGTTGCGCACCTCGGAGCGCACCCGGGGAAAACAATGCAATTAACCCGACTTTCGACTTCGTGGGCACCTCGGAGCGCTCTCGGGTTCGCACCTCGGAGCACACCGAGGTGCGCACCTTTGATGCGCTGCCTTCACCAATTTCCAGAAAAGGCAAGAAAACATTGAGAAGGTGTGCGCACCGAGGTGCCCACCCTGGCGAAGGTGCACGCGAGGTGCGCACCCGGGGCAAACCGGGCTCCGACTTCGTGCACGCCATGCTGCGCACCTTGGAGGGCCATGGTGCGCACCTTGGAGCACACTTCGGAGCGCTCAATGGTGCCCAACCCAGCCAAGGTGCCCACCGCGGCGAAGGTGCACGCGAGGTGCGCACCCGGGGTAAACCGGGCTCCGACTTCGTGCACGCCGCACCTTGGAGCACACTTCGGAGCGCTCCTTGGTGCGCACCAGGGCGCGCAACCCAGCCGAGGTGCCCACCCCGGCGAAGGTGCACGCGGGGTGCGCACCCGGGGCAAACCGGGCTCCGACTTCGTGCACGCCATGGTGCCCACCGCGGCGAAGGTGCACGCGAGGTGCGCACCCGGGGCAAACCGGGCTCCGACTTCGTGCACGCCGCACCTTGGAGCACACTTCGGAGCGCTCCTTGGTGCGCACCAGGGCGCGCAACCCAGCCGAGGTGCCCACCCCAGCGAAGGTGCACGCGAGGTGCGCACCCGGGGCAAACCGGGCTCCGACTTCGTGCACGCCATGGTGCCCACCGCGGCGAAGGTGCACGCGAGGTGCGCACCCGGGGCAAACCGGGCTCCGACTTCGTGCACGCCATGGTGCCCACCGCGGCGAAGGTGCACGCGAGGTGCGCACCCGGGGCAAACCGGGCTCCGACTTCGTGCACGCCGCACCTTGGAGCACACTTCGGAGCGCTCCTTGGTGCGCACCATGGTGCCCACCAGGGCGCGCAACCCCGCCGAAGGTGCACGCGAGGTGCGCACCCGGGGCAAACCGGGCTCCGACTTCGTGCACGCCGCACCTTGGAGCACACTTCGGAGCGCTCCTTGGTGCGCACCAGGGCGCGCAACCCCGCCGAAGGTGCACGCGAGGTGCGCACCCGGGGCAAACCGGGCTCCGACTTCGTGCACGCCATGGTGCGCACCAGGGTGCCCACCGCGGCGAAGGTGCGCACCCGGGGCAAACCGGGCTCCGACTTCGTGCACGCCGCACCTTGGAGCACACTTCGGAGCGCTCCTTGGTGCGCACCAGGGCGCGCAACCCAGCCGAGGTGCCCACCCCGGCGAAGGTGCACGCGAGGTGCGCACCCGGGGCAAACCGGGCTCCGACTTCGTGCACGCCATGGTGCCCACCGCGGCGAAGGTGCGCACCCGGGGCAAACCGGGCTAGGACTTCGTGCACGCCGCACCTTGGAGCACACTTCGGAGCGCTCCTTGGTGCGCACCATGGTGCCCACCAGGCCGCGCAACCCAGCCAAGGTGTGCGCACCAAGGTGCACGCGAGGTGCGCACCCGGGGCAAACCGGGGTCCGGCTTCGTGCACGCCGCACCTTGGAGCACACATCGGGGCGCTCCCGGGTTCGCACCGGCGTTGCGCACCGTGGTGGGCACCTCGGAGCGCACCGTGGTGGGCACCTCGGAGCACACCAAGGTGGGCAGCGAGGTGCGCACCTTTGATGCGATGCCTTCACTAATTTCCATAAAAGGCAAAAGAAAACGAGATTTTAAAATTTCCGTTTTGAAAGATAGTGAGAAAAAGGGAATGCTGGTGCCATCTTGAGCCCGCCCTGGTGCGCAGCCCAGCCAAGGTGTGCGCACCAAGGTGCCCACCCTGGCGAAGGTGCGCGCCCGGGCAATTAACCCAACTTCCAACTTCGCGCGCGCCAGGGTGGGAGCGCACCCAACAACCGGGCCTGGGAAGAGCCAATGCGAGAAACCCCACCAAACGCTCTGACAAAAAAAGAGGGGGCGCTCCAGTAACCCCGCTTCGGAGCGCACCCTGGGCAAACCCAGCCAGGGTGCCCACCCCGGCCAAGGTGCAGGCGAGGTGCGCACCCGGGGCAAACCGGGCTCCGACAACGTGCACGCCGCACCTTGGAGCACACTTCGTAGCGCTCCCGGGTGCGCACCTCAGAGCACACCAAGGTGGGCAGCGAGGTGCGCACCTTTGATGCGCTGCCTTCACTAATTTCCAGAAAAGGCAAAAAAAAGAGGAGATTTTAAAATTTCCGTTTTGAAAGATAGTGAAAAAAACGGAACGCGGGTGCCATCTTGAGCCCGCCCGGGTGCACAGCCCAGGTAAGGTGCCCACCCTGGCAAAGGTGCGCACCCGGGCAATTAACCCTACTTCCGACTTCGTGCGCGCCAGGGTGGCAACCGGGCCTGGGAAGAGCCAATGCGAGAAACCCCACCAAACGCTCCGACAAAAAAAGAGGCGGCGCTCCAATAACCCCGCTTCGGAGCGCAGCCGGGGCAAACCCAGCCAAGGTGCCCACCCCGACGAAGGTGCACGCGAGGTGCGCACCCGGGGCAAACCGGGCTCCGACAACGTGCACGCAGCACCTTGGAGCACACTTCGAAGCACTCCCGGGTGCCCACCGGCGTTGCGCACCGTGGTGGGCAGCGAGGTGCGCACCTTTGATGCGCTGCCTTCACTAATTTCCAGAAAAGGCAAAAAAAAATGAGATTTTAAAATTTCCGTTTTGAAAGATAGTGAAAAAAACGGAACGCGGGTGCCATCTTGAGCCCGCCCTGGTGCGCAGCCCAGGCAAGGCATGCGCACCAAGGTGCCCACCCGCGGTGCACACCCGGGGCAAACCGGGCTCCGACTTCGTGCAGGCCGCACCTTGGAGCACACTTCGGAGCGCTCCTTGGTGCGCACCATGGTGCCCACCAGGGCGCACCCGGGGCAAACCGGGCTCCGACTTCGTGCACGCCGCACCTTGGAGCACACATCGGAGCGCTCCCAGGTTCGCACCAGCGTTGCGCACCTTTGATGCGCTGCCTTCACTAATTTCCAGAAAAGGCAAAAAAAAACGATATTTTAAAATTTCCGTTCTGAAAGATAGTGAAAAAAACGGAACGCGGGTGCCATCTTGAGCCCTTCCTGGTGCGCAGCCCAGGCAAGTTGTGCGCACCAAGGTGCCCACCCTGGCGGAGGTGCGCGCCCGGGGCAAACCGGGCTCCGACTTCGTGCACTGCATGGTGCCCACCAAGGCGCGCAACCCAGCCAAGGTGCCCACCGCAGCGAAGGTGCACGCGAGGTGCGCACCCGAGGTGCACACCCGGGGCAAACCGAGCTCCGACTTCGTGCACGCCGCACCTTGGAGCACACTTCAGAGCGCTCCTTGGTGCGCACCAGGGCGCGCAACCCAGCCAAGGTGCTCACCCCGGCGAAGGTGCACGCGAGGTGCGCACCCGGGGCAAGCCGGGCTCGGACTTCGTGCACGCCGCACCTTGGAGCACACATCGGAGCGCTCCCGGGTTCGCACCAGCATTGCGCACCTTTGATGCGCTGCCTTCACTAATTTCCAGAAAAGGCAAAAAAAAAAAAAAAACGAGATTTTAAAATTTCCGTTTTGAAAGATAGTGAAAAAAACGGAACGCGGGTGCCATCTTGAGCCCGCCCTGGTGTGCAGCCCAGGCAAGTTGTGCGCACCAAGGCACCCACCCTGGCCAAGGTGGGTCACGGGGTGGGTCCTAGGGTGGGTAACGGGGTGGGTACTAAGGTGCGTGCCAAGGTGGGTCATGGGGTGGGTGCCAAGGTGGGCACCAGGGTGGGTGTGCACCAACCCTAGCCAGGGTAGGTCACGGGGTGGTTGTCGGGGTGGGCGTCAAGGAGCCAAGGTGGGTGGCAAGTAGCCAAGTTGCGTGCCAAGGTGGGTGTCGGGGTGGGTGCCAAGGATCCAAGGTGGGTGCCAAGGAACCAAGGTGGGTGTCTGGGTGGGTGCCGAGGTGGGAGCCAGGGTGGGTCCCAAGGTGAGTGCAAAGGTGGGTGCCAGGGTCAAGGTGAGTGCCAATGTGGGTTCCAAGGTGCCAGGGTCAGGGTGAGTGCCAATGTGGGTTCAAAGGTGCTAAGTTGGGTGCGAGGTTGGGTGCGAGGGTGGGTGGGTGCCAAGGTGTGCTAGGTGGAAGCCCGGGTGGGTCGGCATCCCATGGGTGTCGAGTTGGGTGCCTGATGGGTGCTTCTTGTCAAGTTTTAGTCGTCGGGACTCATTTCGAGCCTTAGAGGTCGTTTCTTGTCCGGTTGCCCTGTCTTCGACCTGGGAACCCAATTTTGGTCCTCGGGTCCCATTTTTTTTTGTCTCGCATCCCACTTTTGGCCTGTGGCCTTTTCGGGGTCGATTCTCGTTTTGGGCATCAGAGCATGTTTCTTCTCCTAAAACCCAATATTTGTTTATTAAGTCTCGGAACACATTTTTGTTCTCGTGGACCCATCATGGGTCTTGGAACGCATTTGTGGTCCTTGGGTCCCATTTTGCATCCCGAAACTTGTGTTTTGGTGCTTGATCCCTATTTTGGGTGCCCACCTTGCACCAAGTGCGCACCCGGGGCAAACCGAGCGCCTTGGTGCACCGGGGCAAGATCGAGCGTGCACCCGAGGCGCCCCGAACATGCACCAAGGTGCACTCGGCCCACATGTGAGCGCAGGTCGTTGCGCCCGAGGTGGTGTGTGGGCACCGCGTTGCAGACGGGACACTGCACGCACACGACGCCCCGTCCAGGTGCACGCACGTAGGCCGGGCCGGGTGCACACCCGACGCCCTAGCAAGGTGCGCGCACCCGGGCAGGGCTCACACTTGGCGAACGGGGCGCACTTCGCGAGGGAGGGTGTGCACCTCGACGGGGGTGGGTGGCCGGGGTGGATTCGCACGTGGGTCGCGGTTTGCTAAGTACACACTGCGACAAGCTCATAACGGGTGCGATCATACCAGCGTTAGTGCACCGGATCCCATCAGAACTCCGCAGTTAAGCGCGCTTGGGCCGGAGTAGTACTGGGATGGGTGACCTCCCGGGAAGTCCCGGTGTTGCACCCTTTTTTAGTTTTTCGCCGGGCGTCGCAATGCTATTTGAATAAACCTTTTGCCCGTTTGCGTTCTCGTCGGGGCCGGGCCGGGCCGGGGTGCGCTGCCCGCACTACCGCGCGCGCGGGGGCGACACCGAGCGCGCACCCGAGGCGCCCCGAGCACACAGGCCACGGTGCAACCCGGGCGTTGTGCGCGCACCCCGGTGCGCCCGAGGTGCTGCGCGCGCACCCAGGTGAAATCGGTGTGCACCTCGGCCAGTGCGCGCTCGGTCGAGTCGCGCACGTTGGCCAAGGTGCACGGTGATGTTTCTTACTCTAAGGTTCCGCACCAGACGCCCGGGACAGGTGAGCGAAGCTGGGCGGGGCCGGGTGCGCGGCCGGGGCAGGTGCACGCAGCTGGAGAGAGCTTTGGAGCACACCAGAGGTGCGCACCTTGGAGCACACTTCGGAGCGCACCAATGATGCGCTCCATTCAAAAGTTTCCTGAAAAGGCAAAAAAAGTTGAGATTATAGAATTTCCCACTTGAGAGATTGTAAAAAAAAAAAATTTAAAATGAAGGAAACGCGGGTGCCAAGGTGTGCGCGCCCGGGTGCGCAGCCCAGCCAAGGTGTGCGCACCAAGGCGCCCACCCTGGCGAAGGTGCACGCAAGGTGCGCACCCGAGGCAAACCGGACAATTAACCCAACTTTCGACTTCGCGCGCACCTGCGCACCTTGGAGCGCACTTCGGAGCGCTCCTTGGTGCGCACCAATCTTGGGCACCTCGGAGTGCACCATGGCGCCCACCAAGGTGCGCACCCGGGGCAAACCGAGCTCCGACTTCGTGCGCACCTTGGAGCGCACGAAAGGTGCGCACCATGGCGCCCACCAAGGTGCGCAGCCCAGCCAAGGCGTGCGCATCAAGGTGCGCACCCTGGCGAAGGTGCGCACCCGGGGCAAACCGAGCTCCGACTTCGTGCGCACCTTGGAGCGCACAAAGGGTGCGCAACCCAGCCAAGGTGTGCGCACCCCGGGCAAACCGAGCTCCGAATCGTGCGCACCTTGGAGCACACTTCGGAGCCCTCCTTGGTGCGCACCGATGTTGCGCACCTCGGAGCGCACCCGGGGAAAACAATGCAATTAACCCGACTTTCGACTTCGTGGGCACCTCGGAGCGCTCTCGGGTTCGCACCTCGGAGCACACCGAGGTGCGCACCTTTGATGCGCTGCCTTCACCAATTTCCAGAAAAGGCAAGAAAACATTGAGAAGGTGTGCGCACCGAGGTGCCCACCCTGGCGAAGGTGCACGCGAGGTGCGCACCCGGGGCAAACCGGGCTCCGACTTCGTGCACGCCATGCTGCGCACCTTGGAGGGCCATGGTGCGCACCTTGGAGCACACTTCGGAGCGCTCAATGGTGCCCAACCCAGCCAAGGTGCCCACCGCGGCGAAGGTGCACGCGAGGTGCGCACCCGGGGCAAACCGGGCTCCGACTTCGTGCACGCCGCACCTTGGAGCACACTTCGGAGCGCTCCTTGGTGCGCACCAGGGCGCGCAACCCAGCCGAGGTGCCCACCCCGGCGAAGGTGCACGCGGGGTGCGCACCCGGGGCAAACCGGGCTCCGACTTCGTGCACGCCATGGTGCCCACCGCGGCGAAGGTGCACGCGAGGTGCGCACCCGGGGCAAACCGGGCTCCGACTTCGTGCACGCCGCACCTTGGAGCACACTTCGGAGCGCTCCTTGGTGCGCACCAGGGCGCGCAACCCAGCCGAGGTGCCCACCCCAGCGAAGGTGCACGCGAGGTGCGCACCCGGGGCAAACCGGGCTCCGACTTCGTGCACGCCATGGTGCCCACCGCGGCGAAGGTGCACGCGAGGTGCGCACCCGGGGCAAACCGGGCTCCGACTTCGTGCACGCCATGGTGCCCACCGCGGCGAAGGTGCACGCGAGGTGCGCACCCGGGGCAAACCGGGCTCCGACTTCGTGCACGCCGCACCTTGGAGCACACTTCGGAGCGCTCCTTGGTGCGCACCATGGTGCCCACCAGGGCGCGCAACCCCGCCGAAGGTGCACGCGAGGTGCGCACCCGGGGCAAACCGGGCTCCGACTTCGTGCACGCCGCACCTTGGAGCACACTTCGGAGCGCTCCTTGGTGCGCACCAGGGCGCGCAACCCCGCCGAAGGTGCACGCGAGGTGCGCACCCGGGGCAAACCGGGCTCCGACTTCGTGCACGCCATGGTGCGCACCAGGGTGCCCACCGCGGCGAAGGTGCGCACCCGGGGCAAACCGGGCTCCGACTTCGTGCACGCCGCACCTTGGAGCACACTTCGGAGCGCTCCTTGGTGCGCACCAGGGCGCGCAACCCAGCCGAGGTGCCCACCCCGGCGAAGGTGCACGCGAGGTGCGCACCCGGGGCAAACCGGGCTCCGACTTCGTGCACGCCATGGTGCCCACCGCGGCGAAGGTGCGCACCCGGGGCAAACCGGGCTAGGACTTCGTGCACGCCGCACCTTGGAGCACACTTCGGAGCGCTCCTTGGTGCGCACCATGGTGCCCACCAGGCCGCGCAACCCAGCCAAGGTGTGCGCACCAAGGTGCACGCGAGGTGCGCACCCGGGGCAAACCGGGGTCCGGCTTCGTGCACGCCGCACCTTGGAGCACACATCGGGGCGCTCCCGGGTTCGCACCGGCGTTGCGCACCGTGGTGGGCACCTCGGAGCGCACCGTGGTGGGCACCTCGGAGCACACCAAGGTGGGCAGCGAGGTGCGCACCTTTGATGCGATGCCTTCACTAATTTCCATAAAAGGCAAAAGAAAACGAGATTTTAAAATTTCCGTTTTGAAAGATAGTGAGAAAAAGGGAATGCTGGTGCCATCTTGAGCCCGCCCTGGTGCGCAGCCCAGCCAAGGTGTGCGCACCAAGGTGCCCACCCTGGCGAAGGTGCGCGCCCGGGCAATTAACCCAACTTCCAACTTCGCGCGCGCCAGGGTGGGAGCGCACCCAACAACCGGGCCTGGGAAGAGCCAATGCGAGAAACCCCACCAAACGCTCTGACAAAAAAAGAGGGGGCGCTCCAGTAACCCCGCTTCGGAGCGCACCCTGGGCAAACCCAGCCAGGGTGCCCACCCCGGCCAAGGTGCAGGCGAGGTGCGCACCCGGGGCAAACCGGGCTCCGACAACGTGCACGCCGCACCTTGGAGCACACTTCGTAGCGCTCCCGGGTGCGCACCTCAGAGCACACCAAGGTGGGCAGCGAGGTGCGCACCTTTGATGCGCTGCCTTCACTAATTTCCAGAAAAGGCAAAAAAAAGAGGAGATTTTAAAATTTCCGTTTTGAAAGATAGTGAAAAAAACGGAACGCGGGTGCCATCTTGAGCCCGCCCGGGTGCACAGCCCAGGTAAGGTGCCCACCCTGGCAAAGGTGCGCACCCGGGCAATTAACCCTACTTCCGACTTCGTGCGCGCCAGGGTGGCAACCGGGCCTGGGAAGAGCCAATGCGAGAAACCCCACCAAACGCTCCGACAAAAAAAGAGGCGGCGCTCCAATAACCCCGCTTCGGAGCGCAGCCGGGGCAAACCCAGCCAAGGTGCCCACCCCGACGAAGGTGCACGCGAGGTGCGCACCCGGGGCAAACCGGGCTCCGACAACGTGCACGCAGCACCTTGGAGCACACTTCGAAGCACTCCCGGGTGCCCACCGGCGTTGCGCACCGTGGTGGGCAGCGAGGTGCGCACCTTTGATGCGCTGCCTTCACTAATTTCCAGAAAAGGCAAAAAAAAATGAGATTTTAAAATTTCCGTTTTGAAAGATAGTGAAAAAAACGGAACGCGGGTGCCATCTTGAGCCCGCCCTGGTGCGCAGCCCAGGCAAGGCATGCGCACCAAGGTGCCCACCCGCGGTGCACACCCGGGGCAAACCGGGCTCCGACTTCGTGCAGGCCGCACCTTGGAGCACACTTCGGAGCGCTCCTTGGTGCGCACCATGGTGCCCACCAGGGCGCACCCGGGGCAAACCGGGCTCCGACTTCGTGCACGCCGCACCTTGGAGCACACATCGGAGCGCTCCCAGGTTCGCACCAGCGTTGCGCACCTTTGATGCGCTGCCTTCACTAATTTCCAGAAAAGGCAAAAAAAAACGATATTTTAAAATTTCCGTTCTGAAAGATAGTGAAAAAAACGGAACGCGGGTGCCATCTTGAGCCCTTCCTGGTGCGCAGCCCAGGCAAGTTGTGCGCACCAAGGTGCCCACCCTGGCGGAGGTGCGCGCCCGGGGCAAACCGGGCTCCGACTTCGTGCACTGCATGGTGCCCACCAAGGCGCGCAACCCAGCCAAGGTGCCCACCGCAGCGAAGGTGCACGCGAGGTGCGCACCCGAGGTGCACACCCGGGGCAAACCGAGCTCCGACTTCGTGCACGCCGCACCTTGGAGCACACTTCAGAGCGCTCCTTGGTGCGCACCAGGGCGCGCAACCCAGCCAAGGTGCTCACCCCGGCGAAGGTGCACGCGAGGTGCGCACCCGGGGCAAGCCGGGCTCGGACTTCGTGCACGCCGCACCTTGGAGCACACATCGGAGCGCTCCCGGGTTCGCACCAGCATTGCGCACCTTTGATGCGCTGCCTTCACTAATTTCCAGAAAAGGCAAAAAAAAAAAAAAAACGAGATTTTAAAATTTCCGTTTTGAAAGATAGTGAAAAAAACGGAACGCGGGTGCCATCTTGAGCCCGCCCTGGTGTGCAGCCCAGGCAAGTTGTGCGCACCAAGGCACCCACCCTGGCCAAGGTGGGTCACGGGGTGGGTCCTAGGGTGGGTAACGGGGTGGGTACTAAGGTGCGTGCCAAGGTGGGTCATGGGGTGGGTGCCAAGGTGGGCACCAGGGTGGGTGTGCACCAACCCTAGCCAGGGTAGGTCACGGGGTGGTTGTCGGGGTGGGCGTCAAGGAGCCAAGGTGGGTGGCAAGTAGCCAAGTTGCGTGCCAAGGTGGGTGTCGGGGTGGGTGCCAAGGATCCAAGGTGGGTGCCAAGGAACCAAGGTGGGTGTCTGGGTGGGTGCCGAGGTGGGAGCCAGGGTGGGTCCCAAGGTGAGTGCAAAGGTGGGTGCCAGGGTCAAGGTGAGTGCCAATGTGGGTTCCAAGGTGCCAGGGTCAGGGTGAGTGCCAATGTGGGTTCAAAGGTGCTAAGTTGGGTGCGAGGTTGGGTGCGAGGGTGGGTGGGTGCCAAGGTGTGCTAGGTGGAAGCCCGGGTGGGTCGGCATCCCATGGGTGTCGAGTTGGGTGCCTGATGGGTGCTTCTTGTCAAGTTTTAGTCGTCGGGACTCATTTCGAGCCTTAGAGGTCGTTTCTTGTCCGGTTGCCCTGTCTTCGACCTGGGAACCCAATTTTGGTCCTCGGGTCCCATTTTTTTTTGTCTCGCATCCCACTTTTGGCCTGTGGCCTTTTCGGGGTCGATTCTCGTTTTGGGCATCAGAGCATGTTTCTTCTCCTAAAACCCAATATTTGTTTATTAAGTCTCGGAACACATTTTTGTTCTCGTGGACCCATCATGGGTCTTGGAACGCATTTGTGGTCCTTGGGTCCCATTTTGCATCCCGAAACTTGTGTTTTGGTGCTTGATCCCTATTTTGGGTGCCCACCTTGCACCAAGTGCGCACCCGGGGCAAACCGAGCGCCTTGGTGCACCGGGGCAAGATCGAGCGTGCACCCGAGGCGCCCCGAACATGCACCAAGGTGCACTCGGCCCACATGTGAGCGCAGGTCGTTGCGCCCGAGGTGGTGTGTGGGCACCGCGTTGCAGACGGGACACTGCACGCACACGACGCCCCGTCCAGGTGCACGCACGTAGGCCGGGCCGGGTGCACACCCGACGCCCTAGCAAGGTGCGCGCACCCGGGCAGGGCTCACACTTGGCGAACGGGGCGCACTTCGCGAGGGAGGGTGTGCACCTCGACGGGGGTGGGTGGCCGGGGTGGATTCGCACGTGGGTCGCGGTTTGCTAAGTACACACTGCGACAAGCTCATAACGGGTGCGATCATACCAGCGTTAGTGCACCGGATCCCATCAGAACTCCGCAGTTAAGCGCGCTTGGGCCGGAGTAGTACTGGGATGGGTGACCTCCCGGGAAGTCCCGGTGTTGCACCCTTTTTTAGTTTTTCGCCGGGCGTCGCAATGCTATTTGAATAAACCTTTTGCCCGTTTGCGTTCTCGTCGGGGCCGGGCCGGGCCGGGGTGCGCTGCCCGCACTACCGCGCGCGCGGGGGCGACACCGAGCGCGCACCCGAGGCGCCCCGAGCACACAGGCCACGGTGCAACCCGGGCGTTGTGCGCGCACCCCGGTGCGCCCGAGGTGCTGCGCGCGCACCCAGGTGAAATCGGTGTGCACCTCGGCCAGTGCGCGCTCGGTCGAGTCGCGCACGTTGGCCAAGGTGCACGGTGATGTTTCTTACTCTAAGGTTCCGCACCAGACGCCCGGGACAGGTGAGCGAAGCTGGGCGGGGCCGGGTGCGCGGCCGGGGCAGGTGCACGCAGCTGGAGAGAGCTTTGGAGCACACCAGAGGTGCGCACCTTGGAGCACACTTCGGAGCGCACCAATGATGCGCTCCATTCAAAAGTTTCCTGAAAAGGCAAAAAAAGTTGAGATTATAGAATTTCCCACTTGAGAGATTGTAAAAAAAAAAAATTTAAAATGAAGGAAACGCGGGTGCCAAGGTGTGCGCGCCCGGGTGCGCAGCCCAGCCAAGGTGTGCGCACCAAGGCGCCCACCCTGGCGAAGGTGCACGCAAGGTGCGCACCCGAGGCAAACCGGACAATTAACCCAACTTTCGACTTCGCGCGCACCTGCGCACCTTGGAGCGCACTTCGGAGCGCTCCTTGGTGCGCACCAATCTTGGGCACCTCGGAGTGCACCATGGCGCCCACCAAGGTGCGCACCCGGGGCAAACCGAGCTCCGACTTCGTGCGCACCTTGGAGCGCACGAAAGGTGCGCACCATGGCGCCCACCAAGGTGCGCAGCCCAGCCAAGGCGTGCGCATCAAGGTGCGCACCCTGGCGAAGGTGCGCACCCGGGGCAAACCGAGCTCCGACTTCGTGCGCACCTTGGAGCGCACAAAGGGTGCGCAACCCAGCCAAGGTGTGCGCACCCCGGGCAAACCGAGCTCCGAATCGTGCGCACCTTGGAGCACACTTCGGAGCCCTCCTTGGTGCGCACCGATGTTGCGCACCTCGGAGCGCACCCGGGGAAAACAATGCAATTAACCCGACTTTCGACTTCGTGGGCACCTCGGAGCGCTCTCGGGTTCGCACCTCGGAGCACACCGAGGTGCGCACCTTTGATGCGCTGCCTTCACCAATTTCCAGAAAAGGCAAGAAAACATTGAGAAGGTGTGCGCACCGAGGTGCCCACCCTGGCGAAGGTGCACGCGAGGTGCGCACCCGGGGCAAACCGGGCTCCGACTTCGTGCACGCCATGCTGCGCACCTTGGAGGGCCATGGTGCGCACCTTGGAGCACACTTCGGAGCGCTCAATGGTGCCCAACCCAGCCAAGGTGCCCACCGCGGCGAAGGTGCACGCGAGGTGCGCACCCGGGGTAAACCGGGCTCCGACTTCGTGCACGCCGCACCTTGGAGCACACTTCGGAGCGCTCCTTGGTGCGCACCAGGGCGCGCAACCCAGCCGAGGTGCCCACCCCGGCGAAGGTGCACGCGGGGTGCGCACCCGGGGCAAACCGGGCTCCGACTTCGTGCACGCCATGGTGCCCACCGCGGCGAAGGTGCACGCGAGGTGCGCACCCGGGGCAAACCGGGCTCCGACTTCGTGCACGCCGCACCTTGGAGCACACTTCGGAGCGCTCCTTGGTGCGCACCAGGGCGCGCAACCCAGCCGAGGTGCCCACCCCAGCGAAGGTGCACGCGAGGTGCGCACCCGGGGCAAACCGGGCTCCGACTTCGTGCACGCCATGGTGCCCACCGCGGCGAAGGTGCACGCGAGGTGCGCACCCGGGGCAAACCGGGCTCCGACTTCGTGCACGCCATGGTGCCCACCGCGGCGAAGGTGCACGCGAGGTGCGCACCCGGGGCAAACCGGGCTCCGACTTCGTGCACGCCGCACCTTGGAGCACACTTCGGAGCGCTCCTTGGTGCGCACCATGGTGCCCACCAGGGCGCGCAACCCCGCCGAAGGTGCACGCGAGGTGCGCACCCGGGGCAAACCGGGCTCCGACTTCGTGCACGCCGCACCTTGGAGCACACTTCGGAGCGCTCCTTGGTGCGCACCAGGGCGCGCAACCCCGCCGAAGGTGCACGCGAGGTGCGCACCCGGGGCAAACCGGGCTCCGACTTCGTGCACGCCATGGTGCGCACCAGGGTGCCCACCGCGGCGAAGGTGCGCACCCGGGGCAAACCGGGCTCCGACTTCGTGCACGCCGCACCTTGGAGCACACTTCGGAGCGCTCCTTGGTGCGCACCAGGGCGCGCAACCCAGCCGAGGTGCCCACCCCGGCGAAGGTGCACGCGAGGTGCGCACCCGGGGCAAACCGGGCTCCGACTTCGTGCACGCCATGGTGCCCACCGCAGCGAAGGTGCGCACCCGGGGCAAACCGGGCTAGGACTTCGTGCACGCCGCACCTTGGAGCACACTTCGGAGCGCTCCTTGGTGCGCACCATGGTGCCCACCAGGCCGCGCAACCCAGCCAAGGTGTGCGCACCAAGGTGCACGCGAGGTGCGCACCCGGGGCAAACCGGGGTCCGGCTTCGTGCACGCCGCACCTTGGAGCACACATCGGGGCGCTCCCGGGTTCGCACCGGCGTTGCGCACCGTGGTGGGCACCTCGGAGCGCACCGTGGTGGGCACCTCGGAGCACACCAAGGTGGGCAGCGAGGTGCGCACCTTTGATGCGATGCCTTCACTAATTTCCATAAAAGGCAAAAGAAAACGAGATTTTAAAATTTCCGTTTTGAAAGATAGTGAGAAAAAGGGAATGCTGGTGCCATCTTGAGCCCGCCCTGGTGCGCAGCCCAGCCAAGGTGTGCGCACCAAGGTGCCCACCCTGGCGAAGGTGCGCGCCCGGGCAATTAACCCAACTTCCAACTTCGCGCGCGCCAGGGTGGGAGCGCACCCAACAACCGGGCCTGGGAAGAGCCAATGCGAGAAACCCCACCAAACGCTCTGACAAAAAAAGAGGGGGCGCTCCAGTAACCCCGCTTCGGAGCGCACCCTGGGCAAACCCAGCCAGGGTGCCCACCCCGGCCAAGGTGCAGGCGAGGTGCGCACCCGGGGCAAACCGGGCTCCGACAACGTGCACGCCGCACCTTGGAGCACACTTCGTAGCGCTCCCGGGTGCGCACCTCAGAGCACACCAAGGTGGGCAGCGAGGTGCGCACCTTTGATGCGCTGCCTTCACTAATTTCCAGAAAAGGCAAAAAAAAGAGGAGATTTTAAAATTTCCGTTTTGAAAGATAGTGAAAAAAACGGAACGCGGGTGCCATCTTGAGCCCGCCCTGGTGCACAGCCCAGGTAAGGTGCCCACCCTGGCAAAGGTGCGCACCCGGGCAATTAACCCTACTTCCGACTTCGTGCGCGCCAGGGTGGCAACCGGGCCTGGGAAGAGCCAATGCGAGAAACCCCACCAAACGCTCCGACAAAAAAAGAGGCGGCGCTCCAATAACCCCGCTTCGGAGCGCAGCCGGGGCAAACCCAGCCAAGGTGCCCACCCCGACGAAGGTGCACGCGAGGTGCGCACCCGGGGCAAACCGGGCTCCGACAACGTGCACGCAGCACCTTGGAGCACACTTCGAAGCACTCCCGGGTGCCCACCGGCGTTGCGCACCGTGGTGGGCAGCGAGGTGCGCACCTTTGATGCGCTGCCTTCACTAATTTCCAGAAAAGGCAAAAAAAAATGAGATTTTAAAATTTCCGTTTTGAAAGATAGTGAAAAAAACGGAACGCGGGTGCCATCTTGAGCCCGCCCTGGTGCGCAGCCCAGGCAAGGCATGCGCACCAAGGTGCCCACCCGCGGTGCACGCCCGGGGCAAACCGGGCTCCGACTTCGTGCAGGCCGCACCTTGGAGCACACTTCGGAGCGCTCCTTGGTGCGCACCATGGTGCCCACCAGGGCGCACCCGGGGCAAACCGGGCTCCGACTTCGTGCACGCCGCACCTTGGAGCACACATCGGAGCGCTCCCAGGTTCGCACCAGCGTTGCGCACCTTTGATGCGCTGCCTTCACTAATTTCCAGAAAAGGCAAAAAAAAACGATATTTTAAAATTTCCGTTCTGAAAGATAGTGAAAAAAACGGAACGCGGGTGCCATCTTGAGCCCTTCCTGGTGCGCAGCCCAGGCAAGTTGTGCGCACCAAGGTGCCCACCCTGGCGGAGGTGCGCGCCCGGGGCAAACCGGGCTCCGACTTCGTGCACTGCATGGTGCCCACCAAGGCGCGCAACCCAGCCAAGGTGCCCACCGCAGCGAAGGTGCACGCGAGGTGCGCACCCGAGGTGCACACCCGGGGCAAACCGAGCTCCGACTTCGTGCACGCCGCACCTTGGAGCACACTTCAGAGCGCTCCTTGGTGCGCACCAGGGCGCGCAACCCAGCCAAGGTGCTCACCCCGGCGAAGGTGCACGCGAGGTGCGCACCCGGGGCAAGCCGGGCTCGGACTTCGTGCACGCCGCACCTTGGAGCACACATCGGAGCGCTCCCGGGTTCGCACCAGCATTGCGCACCTTTGATGCGCTGCCTTCACTAATTTCCAGAAAAGGCAAAAAAAAAAAAAAAACGAGATTTTAAAATTTCCGTTTTGAAAGATAGTGAAAAAAACGGAACGCGGGTGCCATCTTGAGCCCGCCCTGGTGTGCAGCCCAGGCAAGTTGTGCGCACCAAGGCACCCACCCTGGCCAAGGTGGGTCACGGGGTGGGTCCTAGGGTGGGTAACGGGGTGGGTACTAAGGTGCGTGCCAAGGTGGGTCATGGGGTGGGTGCCAAGGTGGGCACCAGGGTGGGTGTGCACCAACCCTAGCCAGGGTAGGTCACGGGGTGGTTGTCGGGGTGGGCGTCAAGGAGCCAAGGTGGGTGGCAAGTAGCCAAGTTGCGTGCCAAGGTGGGTGTCGGGGTGGGTGCCAAGGATCCAAGGTGGGTGCCAAGGAACCAAGGTGGGTGTCTGGGTGGGTGCCGAGGTGGGAGCCAGGGTGGGTCCCAAGGTGAGTGCAAAGGTGGGTGCCAGGGTCAAGGTGAGTGCCAATGTGGGTTCCAAGGTGCCAGGGTCAGGGTGAGTGCCAATGTGGGTTCAAAGGTGCTAAGTTGGGTGCGAGGTTGGGTGCGAGGGTGGGTGGGTGCCAAGGTGTGCTAGGTGGAAGCCCGGGTGGGTCGGCATCCCATGGGTGTCGAGTTGGGTGCCTGATGGGTGCTTCTTGTCAAGTTTTAGTCGTCGGGACTCATTTCGAGCCTTAGAGGTCGTTTCTTGTCCGGTTGCCCTGTCTTCGACCTGGGAACCCAATTTTGGTCCTCGGGTCCCATTTTTTTTTGTCTCGCATCCCACTTTTGGCCTGTGGCCTTTTCGGGGTCGATTCTCGTTTTGGGCATCAGAGCATGTTTCTTCTCCTAAAACCCAATATTTGTTTATTAAGTCTCGGAACACATTTTTGTTCTCGTGGACCCATCATGGGTCTTGGAACGCATTTGTGGTCCTTGGGTCCCATTTTGCATCCCGAAACTTGTGTTTTGGTGCTTGATCCCTATTTTGGGTGCCCACCTTGCACCAAGTGCGCACCCGGGGCAAACCGAGCGCCTTGGTGCACCGGGGCAAGATCGAGCGTGCACCCGAGGCGCCCCGAACATGCACCAAGGTGCACTCGGCCCACATGTGAGCGCAGGTCGTTGCGCCCGAGGTGGTGTGTGGGCACCGCGTTGCAGACGGGACACTGCACGCACACGACGCCCCGTCCAGGTGCACGCACGTAGGCCGGGCCGGGTGCACACCCGACGCCCTAGCAAGGTGCGCGCACCCGGGCAGGGCTCACACTTGGCGAACGGGGCGCACTTCGCGAGGGAGGGTGTGCACCTCGACGGGGGTGGGTGGCCGGGGTGGATTCGCACGTGGGTCGCGGTTTGCTAAGTACACACTGCGACAAGCTCATAACGGGTGCGATCATACCAGCGTTAGTGCACCGGATCCCATCAGAACTCCGCAGTTAAGCGCGCTTGGGCCGGAGTAGTACTGGGATGGGTGACCTCCCGGGAAGTCCCGGTGTTGCACCCTTTTTTAGTTTTTCGCCGGGCGTCGCAATGCTATTTGAATAAACCTTTTGCCCGTTTGCGTTCTCGTCGGGGCCGGGCCGGGCCGGGGTGCGCTGCCCGCACTACCGCGCGCGCGGGGGCGACACCGAGCGCGCACCCGAGGCGCCCCGAGCACACAGGCCACGGTGCAACCCGGGCGTTGTGCGCGCACCCCGGTGCGCCCGAGGTGCTGCGCGCGCACCCAGGTGAAATCGGTGTGCACCTCGGCCAGTGCGCGCTCGGTCGAGTCG
>NW_026729077.1:20000-40000 GCF_030272615.1 Cryptomeria japonica | reverse complement strand
CTCGACGAGGCATGAAGCACCCACGGGAGCCGGAGCACGACGATGCAGAGTCTCGGTTCACAGGAGCCTGGGAAGAACATCCCGTACGGAACCCTTTACCCGAAAACATCCGAACCGCACATGCTCGCGACAGTCCTGCCGTTAGAGAATGCACCGTGCACGCGACCGAGTAAGGCCACTCAGAGACATCCATTTCCCAGGTATATGCCCCCTACGCACTTTTGGTGGCGCAACTCGCACGAACAGTCCCACCTCGACCCCGTATACAAGCTTTTTTGCCTCGAAGAGTTCGTCGGAGACGAAGAAGCAACCTTCAGTGCAACCGTAGCACTCTTTTGTGCAACCGCCCAAACAACGCCCCCTCTACCCTCTGTCGAAACACTCGGCATTGCTGCTCCCTAAGGTGAGCTTCTCCTCATAGGCAATTCCGCTCTTATCCGGTCACGTTTGTGTGCCCGAATTTCGCAAGGCAACCTCCATGGGACATGGAAAAGACTCGAGAAGAGAGCTCGCTCACGGGAGAGAGAAGCCAAGGAGACCACGAGAGTGCTGAGAGTGGGACAGCGCTGAATAGGCGGGAGAAGCCTGCGCGTATAAACGGAGATATATATCCAATTGCAACGAAGGAACGTGCCAAAGATCGAGAACAATGGCAGAAATGCTAGTAACGTGCACTTCGGGACCAACGCATCACCGGAAGACAACCGCCAAACATCGAAAGAGTCGCGATGCTCCGCAACCTACGTGCAAAGCGGTCGCACACCGGGTAAGGGAGTGAGAGCCCCAAACATAGCTGGGCGAGGCGCTCACTCCGCTCTTTAATATCTCGTTAATACCGCCAAGGAAATGGCACAAGCACACACACACAAGCATCCTCGGAAGAGGACAGTTCGAGTGACAGGTCAAATCCAAGAGTTCCGAAGACTACCTCCAGGAACAATCGGGAACAAGACCGATTACAAGTCGTCGAGTCTGTTACTGGGCGAACACGAGATGCGCACAGGAAATCGATCAGCCCTCACAATGGCCCAAGGCCAGAGATCGGACTGCTACGATTTACCCCAACAATCATCGTGCCACTCTTCGCAGAGAGGTGATAGACGCCAACGAGCCCGCGCATAGCAATCGAGGTGTAAAAAGGGCGTTGAAGGCAGGAAGCCTGGACGAAAGAGGCTACGAGGTCACCTCGAAGCGGTCTAAGAATCGGGCGCACTTGGGGCGACTACCAGTGCCAACCCCTTATCCCGCGGTGCGTCCGACACACAGAAATTTCCAAGGCGGCCAAGGAGCCTCCCCGCATAGCAATCGGGGTGTGAGGTTACGGATGCAGCATTGATAGCAATCGAGGTGGGAGGCGAAGGATGCAGAAGTGAGAGCCGAGGGATGTAGCAGAGATAGCAATCGGGGTGTGTGATGCAGAAGAGATAGCAATCGAGGTGTGCGGTGGGAAGGGCCCAGCAGCCAGAATGCATGAAGCGACGGATGAAGCAGTGATGACAACCGGGCTGTGAGGAGAGGAGGGATGCAGCCAAGAAAGCAATCAGGGCTCGAGGCAAGGGATGCATCAAGGATAGCAATCATGTTGTGAGGCGAGATTCCAAAGGCTAAACGTGAGAGGCTGCAGGGTCGACTCAGAGAGGTCTATGCATGTGAGAGGCTGAAAGCAAGGTCAACTCGGAGCGGTCTATGCATCGGGCGCGCTTGGGGCGACTACCAGTGCCAACCCCTTATCCCGCGACGCGTCCGACAAAGAGAACGTTCCAAGGCGGCAGAGGAGGTTACCAGCCGAAGGATGCAGTAGCAATAACAGGTATAGTTCCGCGGCGGCCGAGAAGACTCACCGCATAGGAATCGGGATGCGAGGCGAGGGATGCGGCGGGAAGGCCCCGACGGCTAAACGGAAGAGGCTGCAGGGCCGCCTCGGAATGGTCCAAGCATCGGACGCGATTGGGACGACTACCAGTGCCAACCCCTTATCCCGCGATGCGTCCGATACACAGATAGTTCCAAGGCGGCCGAGGAGCCTCACCGCATATCAATCGGGGTGCGAGGCGAGGGATGGGGCGGGAAGGCCCCAACGGCTAGACGGAAGAGGCTTCAGGGCCACCTCGGAATGCTCCAAGCATCGGACGCGCTTGGGGCGACTACCAGTGCCAACCCCTTATCCCGCGATGCGTCCGATACACAGATGGTTCCAAGGCGGCCGAGGAGCCTCACCGCATAGCAATCGGGGGTGCGAGGCGAGGGATGGGGCGGGAAGGCCCCAACGGCTAGACGGAAGAGGCTTCAGGGCCGCCTCGGAATGGTCCAAGCATCGGACGCGCTTGGGGCGACTACCAGTGACAACCCCTCATCCCGCGATGCATCCGATACGAAGATGGTTCCAAGGCGGCCGAGGAGCCTCACCGCATAGCAATCGGGGTGCGAGGTGGGGGATGCGGCGAGATGGCCCCAACGGCTAGACGGAAGAGGCCACAGGGCCGCGTCGGAATAGTCCAAGCATCGGACGCGCTTGGGGCGACTACCAGTGACAACCCCTTATCCCGCGATGCGTCCGATACGAAGATAGTTCCAAGGCGGCCGAGAAGCCTCACCGCATAGCAATCCGGGTGCGAGGTGGGGGATGCGGCGAGATGGCCCCAACGGCTAGACGGAAGAGGCTGCAGGGCCGCCTCGGAATAGTCCAAGCATCGGACGCGCTTGGGGCGACTACCAGTGACAACCCCTTATCCCGCGATGCTTCCGATACGAAGACAGTTCCAAGGCGGCCGAGGAGCCTCACCGCATAGCAATGGGGGTGCGAGGTGAGGGATGCGGCGAGATGGCCCCAACGGCTAGACGGAAGAGGCCACAGGGCCGCCTCGGAATAGTCCAAGCATCGGACGCGCTTGGGGCGACTACCAGTGACAACCCCTTATCCCGCGATGCATCCGATACGAAGATAGTTCCCAGGCGGCCGAGGAGCCTCACCGCATAGCAATCGGGGTGCGAGGCGAGGGATGCGGCGAGATGGCCCCAAAGGGTAGACGGAAGAGGCTGCGGGGCCGCCTCGGAATAGTCCAAGCATCGAACGCGCTTGGGGCGACTACCACTGCCAACCCCTTATCCCGCGATGCGTCCGATACACAGATAGTTCCGAGGCGGCCGAGGAGCTGGGGGATGCGGCGAGATGGCCCCAACGGCTAGACGGAAGAGGCTGCAGGGCCGCCTCGGAATAGTCCAAGCATCGGACGCGCTTGGGGCGACTACCAGTGACAACCCCTTATCCCGCGATGCGTCCGATACACAGATAGTTCCGAGGCGGCCAAGGAGCCTCACCGCATAGCAATCGTGGTGCGAGGTGGGGGATGCAGCGAGATGGCCCCAACGGCTAGACGGAAGAGGCTGCAGGGCCGCCTCGGAATGGTCCAAGCATCGGACGCGCTTGGGGCGACTACCACTGCCAACCCCTTATCCCGCGATGCGTCCGATACACAGATAGTTCCAAGGCGGCCGAGGAGCCTCACCGAATAGCAATCGGGGTGCGAGGCGAGGGATGCGGCGAGAAAGCCCCAACGGCTAGAGGGAAGAGGCTTCAGGTCCGCCTCGGAATGGTCCAAGCATCGGACGCGCTTGGGGCGACTACCAGTGACAACCCCTTATCCCGCGACGCGTCCGATACACAGATAGTTCCAAGGCGGCCGAGGAGCCTCACCGCATAGCAATCGGGGTGCGAGGCGAGGGATGCGGCGAGAAGGACCCAACGGCTAGACGGAAGAGGCTTCAGGGCCGCCTCGGAATGGTCCAAGCATCGGACGCGCTTGGGGCGACTACCAGTGACAACCCCTTATCCCGCGACGCGTCCGATACACAGATAGTTCCAAGGCGGCCGAGGAGCCTCACCGCATAGCAATCGGGGTGCGAGGCGAGGGATGCGGCGAGAAGGACCCAACGGCTAGACGGAAGAGGCTTCAGGTCCGCCTCGGAATGGTCCAAGCATCGGACGCGCTTGGGGCGACTACCAGTGACAACCCCTTATCCCGCGACGCGTCCGATACACAGATAGTTCCAAGGCGGCCGAGGAGCCTCACCGCATAGCAATCGGGGTGCGAGGCGAGGGATGCGGCGAGAAGGACCCAACGGCTAGACGGAAGAGGCTTCAGGGCCGCCTCGGAATGGTCCAAGCATCGGACGCGCTTGGGGCGACTACCAGTGACAACCCCTTATCCCGCGATGCGTCCGATACACAGATAGTTCCAAGGCGGCCGAGGAGCCTCACCGCATAGCAATCGGGGTGCGAGGCGAGGGATGCGGCGAGAAGGACCCAACGGCTAGACGGAAGAGGCTTCAGGGCCGCCTCGGAATGGTCCAAGCATCGGACGCGCTTGGGGCGACTACCAGTGACAACCCCTTATCCCGCGACGCGTCCGATACACAGATAGTTCCAAGGCGGCCGAGGAGCCTCACCGCATAGCAATCGGGGTGCGAGGCGAGGGATGCGGCAAGAAGGACCCAACGGCTAGACGGAAGAGGCTTCAGGGCCGCCTCGGAATGGTCCAAGCATCGGACGCGCTTGGGGCGACTACCAGTGACAACCCCTTATCCCGCGACGCGTCCGATACACAGATAGTTCCAAGGCGGCCGAGGAGCCTCACCGCATAGCAATCGGGGTGCGAGGCGAGGGATGCGGCGAGAAGGACCCAACGGCTAGACGGAAGAGGCTTCAGGTCTGCCTCGGAATGGTCCAAGCATCGGACGCGCTTGGGGCGACTACCAGTGACAACCCCTTATCCCGCGACGCGTCCGATACACAGATAGTTCCAAGGCGGCCGAGGAGCCTCACCGCATAGCAATCGGGGTGCGAGGCGAGGGATGCGGCGAGAAGGACCCAACGGCTAGACGGAAGAGGCTTCAGGGCCGCCTCAGAATGGTCCAAGCATCGGACGCGCTTGGGGCGACTACCAGTGACAACCCCTTATCCCGCGACGCGTCCGATACACAGATAGTTCCAAGGCGGCCGAGGAGCCTCACCGCATAGCAATCGGGGTGCGAGGCGAGGGATGCGGCGAGAAGGACCCAACGGCTAGACGGAAGAGGCTTCAGGGCCGCCTCGGAATGGTCCAAGCATCGGACGCGCTTGGGGCGACTACCAGTGACAACCCCTTATCCCGCGATGCGTCCGATACACAGATAGTTCCAAGGCGGCCGAGGAGCCTCACCGCATAGCAATCGGGGTGCGAGGCGAGGGATGCGGCGAGAAGGACCCAACGGCTAGACGGAAGAGGCTTCAGGGCCGCCTCGGAATGGTCCAAGCATCGGACGCGCTTGGGGCGACTACCAGTGACAACCCCTTATCCCGCGACGCGTCCGATACACAGATAGTTCCAAGGCGGCCGAGGAGCCTCACCGCATAGCAATCGGGGTGCGAGGCGAGGGATGCGGCGAGAAGGACCCAACGGCTAGACGGAAGAGGCTTCAGGGCCGCCTCGGAATGGTCCAAGCATCGGACGCGCTTGGGGCGACTACCAGTGACAACCCCTTATCCCGCGACGCGTCCGATACACAGATAGTTCCAAGGCGGCCGAGGAGCCTCACCGCATAGCAATCGGGGTGCGAGGCGAGGGATGCGGCGAGAAGGACCCAACGGCTAGACGGAAGAGGCTTCAGGGCCGCCTCGGAATGGTCCAAGCATCGGACGCGCTTGGGGCGACTACCAGTGACAACCCCTTATCCCGCGACGCGTCCGATACACAGATAGTTCCAAGGCGGCCGAGGAGCCTCACCGCATAGCAATCGGGGTGCGAGGCGAGGGATGCGGCGAGAAGGACCCAACGGCTAGACGGAAGAGGCTTCAGGGCCGCCTGGGAATGGTCCATGCATCGCACGCGCTTGGGGCGACTACCAGTGACAACCCCTTATCCCGCGACGCGTCCGATACACAGATAGTTCCAAGGCGGCCGAGGAGCCTCACCGCATAGCAATCGGGGTGCGAGGCGAGGGATGCGGCGAGAAGGACCCAACGGCTAGACGGAAGAGGCTTCAGGGCCGCCTCGGAATGGTCCAAGCATCGGACGCGCTTGGGGCGACTACCAGTGACAACCCCTTATCCCGCGACGCGTCCGATACACAGATAGTTCCAAGGTGGCCGAGGAGCCTCACCGCATAGCAATCGGGGTGCGAGTCGAGGGATGCGGCGAGAAGGACCCAACGGCTAGACGGAAGAGGCTTCAGGGCCGCCTCGGAATGGTCCAAGCATCGGACGCGCTTGGGGCGACTACCAGTGACAACCCCTTATCCCGCGATGCGTCTGATACACAGATAGTTCCAAGGCGGCCGAGGAGCCTCACCGCATAGCAATCGGGGTGCGAGGCGAGGGATGCGGCGAGAAGGACCCAACGGCTAGACGGAAGAGGCTTCAGGGCCGCCTCGGAATGGTCCAAGCATCGGACGCGCTTGGGGCGACTACCGTTGCCAACCCCTTATCCCGCGATGCGTCTGATACACAGATAGTTCCGAGGCGGCCGAGGAGCCTCACCGCATAGCAATCGGGTTGCGAGGCAGATTATTGGGAAGGGAACCCCCTGGGATGCGGCTCAAGCAGTGCCCAAAGGGACTGGAATGCGGAATCACATCGAGAGACCCAAATGCTATACGAGGGCTCAAATCGAATTATCGATTTGGCCACGACATGGACGCATCGGAACGACTACCTTTGCCGAACCACTCGCAATTGCATCCATACCGAAACCAATAGACATTTCCGTTAGAGCCCTCGCATAGCATTCGGGAATCTCGCATGCCCCTCTAAATCGACCAATGCTGGCGCTCAACGAAAATCCGAGCGCTACCACCGTTCGAGCGCCAGCATTGGTCGAGTTAGAGGGGCACGGGGGAGAATGCTCCAGTCAACACCTCCCCTATATAAGTTATTTGTCCGATTCTCGCACAACCGTAGTCTGCCTCGTCGAATCAAACAACGGTCCCAGATTCCGACTTCCGTTCCGTAGAGACCCAAAAGCTAGATGGAGGCTCGCAAGAAAGAGAGTCGGCGCATAGCAATCGGGTTTCTCGAACGTTTAGGGACCGAGCTCACTTGCGGATAGGGCAAAATCCGCCAAGCAACCCAAAAGCTAGACGGGGGCTCGAATCGAATCGCCTAGGCGGCCACAACAACGACGTGTTGGATCGACTACCAGTGCCAAACCATTCAGCAAGACTAGTCTGTGTCGAGGCCGGATAGAGATTCTCAGAGAGCGCCCGTATAGCATTTAGGAGACCTGCCGCGTCCCTCACACTCGACAAATGGTGGTGCACGTTTATAAATCCGAGCGATCCCAACCCTTTCAAGCACCAACATCGGTCGAGATAGAGGGGCACGGAGGGGGCTGCGTGAGACAACACAGTCCCCTATATAAGTTATTTGTCCGATTCTCACACATCCGAAGAATGGTCATCAAATCGGACAACAGCCCAAACTTCCGACTTCCGTCCCAGAAAGCCCAAGAGCTATCTAAAACGTTCATGGCCGGAACTCGATCGCGGCTATACCAGTCCGCCAAGCAACCCAAAAGCTAGACTGGAGCTCTAGTCGAATCACCTCTGTGGCCATTGCAAGGACGTGTTGGAGCGACTACCATTGCCGAACCATTCCGCAGGTCGAGTCCATACCAAGGCCGCATAGAGATTCACGATGAGCTCCTGCATAGCAATCAGGAGACTTGCCGTGTCCATCACAATCGATAAATCCTGGTGCAAGATTTTTGCATCCGAGCGCTCCAACCAGTCGAGCACCAGCATCAATCGACATAAACGGGCACGGGGGGAGGATGCTCGAGAACACTACCTCCCCTATATAAGTTATTTGTCCGATTCTCAAGCAGCCGAAGTCTGGTCATCGAATCGGGTCAAAGACCACAACTTCCGACTTTACCCACAATGCAAGTCATCGAATCGAACATCGGCCCCCGAGTCGGACTCCATGCGTATGTCAGGTCATCGGACCCAAATTCCGCCTTCCTGCGCATGGCGGGCCATCAATATCAACTCGGTCATCGGACCCAAACTCCGCCTTTCTGCGCATGGCACGCCTTCAAATCGGTCATCGGACCCAAATTCCGCCTTCCTGTGCATGGCGGGCCATCAACATCAACTCGGTCATCGGACCCAAATTCCGCCTTTCTGCGCATGGCACGCCATCAACTCGGTCATCGGACCCAAATTCCGCCTTCCTGCGCATGGCAGGTCATCGGACACAAATTCAGACCTCGCCAATATGCCTACGTATCGAATCGGTCATCGGACCCAACTTCCGACTTCATCCATACTGTAGGGTCTTTGAGGTTGGCGCGGTGCGCTCAACCCGGGGAGTCGACCCATCGAAGCATACACCTCCCCTATATAAGCTATTTGTCCGATTCCCACACCTGTGTAGTTTGCACCTCTGACCAGGACATCGACCCCAACTTCCGAACTCGACTGCAACGACGGCACCAGCGCCTTGGTGCGCACCTTGCGACGCACAGTCCCAACATTCGCCTTCCTGCACATGGCAGGTCATCGGACCCAAATTCCGACCTCGCGAGTATGCCTACATATCGAATCGGTCATCGGACACAACTTCCGACTTCATCCATACCGTAGGGTCTTTGAGGTTGGCGCGGTGCGCTCAACCCGGGGAGTCGACCCAACGAAGCATACACCTCCCCTATATAAGCTATTTGTCCGATTCCCACACCTGTGTAGTTTGCACCTCCGATCAGGACATCGACCCCAACTTCCGAACTCGCCTGCAACGACCGAACCAGCGCCTTGGTGCGCACCTTGCAACGCACAGTGCCAACATTCGCCTTCCTGCACATGGCAGGTCATCGGACCCAAATTCCGACCTCGCGAGTATGCCTACATATCGAATCGGTCATCGGACCCAACTTCCGACTTCATCCATACCGTAGGGTCTTTGAGGTTGGCGCGGTGCGCTCAACCCGGGGAGTCGACCCAACGAAGCATACACCTCCCCTATATAAGCTATTTGTCCGATTCCCACACCTGTGTAGCTTGCACCTCCGATCAGGACATCGACCCCAACTTCCGAACTCGACTAAAAAGACCGCACCAGCACCTTGGTGTGCACCTTGCAACGCACAGTGCCAACATTCGCCTTCCTGCACATGGCAGGTCATCGGACCCAAATTCCGACCTCATGAGCATACCTACTAATCGAATCGGTCATCGGACCCAACTTCCGACTTCATCCATACCGTAGGGTCTTTGAGGTTGGCGCGGTGCGCTCAACCTGGGGAGTCGACCCATCGAAGCATACACCTCCCCTATATAAGCTATTTGTCCGATTCCGACACCTGTGTAGTTTGCACCTCCGCTCAGGACATCGACCCCAACTTCCGAACTCGCCTGCAACGACCGAACCAGCGCCTTGGTGCGCACCAAAAGTGCGCACTTTTGGAGGGCACTTTTGTGCGCTCCAAAGGTGCGCACTTTTGGAGGGCACTTTTGTGCGCTCCAAAGGTGCGCACTTTTGGAGGGCACTTTTTGGAGGGCACTTTTGTGCGCTCCAAAGGTGCGCACTTTTGGAGGGCACTTTTTGGAGGGCACTTTTCTGCGCTCCAAAGGTGCGCACTTTTGGAGGGCACTTTTTGGAGGGCACTTTTCTGCGCTCCAAAGGTGCGCACTTTTGGAGGGCACTTTTTGGAGGGCACTTTTCTGCGCTCCAAAGGTGCGCACTTTTGGAGGGCACTTTTTGGAGGGCACTTTTCTGCGCTCCAAAGGTGCGCACTTTTGGAGGGCACTTTTGTGCACTCCAAAGGTGCACACTTTTGGAGGGCACTTTTTGGAGGGCACTTTTCTGCACTCCAAAGGTGCGCACTTTTGGAGGGCACTTTTTGGAGGGCACTTTTGTGCGCTCCAAAGGTGCGCACTTTTGGAGGGCACTTTTTGGAGGGCACTTTTGTGCGCTCCAAAGGTGCGCACTTTTGGAGGGCACTTTTGTGCACTCCAAAGGTGCGCACTTTTGGAGGGCACTTTTCCTGCGCTCCAAAGGTGCACACCTAGGTGAGCACCTTCGACCACACCTTGTAGCACACCAAACTCTGACTTTCGACTTCATCCGCAATGCAGGGTCTTTGAGGTTGGCGCAATGCGCACAACCAGGGGAGTCGACCCATCAAACCCAACACCTCCCCTATATAAGCTATTTGTCTGATTCTCATACATGCGTAGCCTGCAGGAGCAATTAGGACATCGACCCCAACTTTCGGCTTCTAAACGAAAACAAGGTCTTTGAGGTTGGTGTAATGCGAACAACTAGGGGAGTCAACCCATCAAACCCAACACCTCCCCTATATAAGCTATTTGTCTGATTCTCATACATGTGTAGTCTACAGGAGCAATTAGGACATCGACCCCAACTTTTGACTTCTTAACGAAAACAAGGTCTTTGAGGTTGACGTAATGCGCACAACCAGGGGAGTCGACCCATCAAACCCAACACCTCCCCTATATAAGCTATTTGTCCGATTCTCATACATGTGTAGCCTACAGGAGCCATTAGGACATTGACCCCAACTTTTGACTTCTTAACGAAAACAAGGTCTTTGAGGTTGGCGTAATGCGCACAACCAAGGGAGTTGACCCATCAAACCCAACACCTCCCCTATATAAGCTATTTGTCTGATTCTCATACATGTGTAGCCTGCAACAACGATTAGGACATCCACCCCAACTTCTGAATTCGTCTGCGTTGACCGCACCAAAGGTGCACGCCTTGGTGCTCACCAAAATCCGACTTCCGACTTCTTCTGCTATGCGGGGTCTTTGAGGTTGGCGCAGTGCGCACAACCAGGGGAGTCAACCCACCGAATGCAACACCTCCCCTATATAAGCTATTTGTCTGATTCTCATACATGCGTAGACTGCAGCAATGATTAGGACATCCACCCCAACTTTTGACTTCTTAAACAAGACAGGGTCTTTGAAGTTGGTGCAGTGCACACAACCAGGGGAGTCGACCCATCAAACGCAACACCTCCCCTATATAAAGCTATTTGTCCGATTCTCATACGTGTAGTCTGCAGCAGCGATTAGGACATCGACCCCAACTTCCGAATTCGTTTGCATTGACCGCACCAAAGGTGCACGCCTTGGTGTGCACCTTGGAGTGCACTTTGGTGCTCACCTCGGTGCACACTTTGGTGTGCACCTCGGTGTGCACCAAAGGTGCGCACCTTGGAGCGCACCAAAGGTGTACACTTTGGAGCGCACCACATAGGGTCTTTGAGAGGTTGGCGCAGTGCGCACACCAAGGTGGGTGTTGAGGTGCGTGCCGAGGTGGGTGGGTGCTAGGGTGCGCTCCATGGTGGGTGCCAGGGTGGGTGCGTGCTAGGGTGGATTCCAAAGAGGGTCATAGGGTGGGTGCCAAGGTGGGTTGGTGATATAGTGGGTTCAAAGGTGGGTACTAGGGTGGGTTCCAAGGTGGGTCACAAGTTGGGTGCCAGGATGCGTGGGTGTTAGGTTGGGTGCCAAGGTGGGCTCCTGCGTGGGTGGGTGCTAGGGTGGGTTTCAAGGTGGACGCGAGGGCGGGTGCCAAGGTGGGTAACAAGTTGGGTGTTAGGATGGGTGAGTGCTAGAGTGGGTGCCAAGGTGGGTGGGTGCTAAGGTGGATGCCAAGGTGGTTCACAGGGTGGGTGGGTTCTAGGGTGAGTTCCAAGGTGGGTCACAGGTTTAGTGCTAGGGTGCGTGTCAAGGCGGGTGTCGAGGTGCCTGGGTGCTAGGGTGTGGATGCCAATGTGGGTCATAGGGTGGGTACTAGGGTGGGCTGCAATGTGGGTGCCAAGGTGGGTAACATGCTCGGTTGGTTCTAAATTGGGTGTCAGGGTGGGTGTGCACCCACCTTGCCCGAGGTGGGTGCCAAGGTGCCAGTGTGGGTGGGTGCTAAGGTGGATGCCAAGGTGGGTGAGAAGGTGGGTGATAGGTTGAGTGGTAGGATGGGTGGGTGCCAAGATGGGTCACAGGGTGGGTGCAAGGGTGGGTAGGTGCTAGGGTTGGTGTCAGGGTGGGTGGGTGCTAGGTTGGGTTCCAAGGTGGGTGCGAGGGTGAGTGTCAAGGTGGGTCACAGGTTAGGTGCTAGGATGGGTGAGTGCTAGGGTGCAAAGGTGCCAGGGTGGGTGCTAGGATGGGTCGATGCTAGGGTGAGTGGCAAGGTGGGTCCACAAGTGTCAAGGTGGGTGCCGAGGTGGGTGCCAACTTGGGTTCCAAGGTGGGTGCCAAGTGGGCGACTGCTATGGTGGATGCCAAGGTGGGTCACGGGGTGGGTGCCAAGTTGCTAGGTTGTGTTCCAAGGTGGGTGCCAACGTGGCTGCTAGGGTGCGTGGGTTAAAGGGTGTGTCACAACGTGGGTGCCAGGATGGGTGCGCACCCACACTGGCCAAGACGGGTGCAAGGTTGGGTTCCAAGCCCGGTCACAGGCTGGGTGCTAGGATGGGTGGGTGCCAAGGTGGGCACCAGGGTGGGTGCACCCACCCTGGCCAAGGTGGGTCACGGGGTGGGTCCTAGGGTGGGTAACAGGGTGGGTACTAAGGTGCGTGCCAAGGTGGGTCATGGGGTGGGTGCCAAGGTGGGCACCAGGGTGGGTGTGCACCAACCCTAGCCAGGGTAGGTCACGGGGTGGTTGTCGGGGTGGGCGTCAAGGAGCCAAGGTGGGTGGCAAGTAGCCAAGTTGCGTGCCAAGGTGGGTGTCGGGGTGGGTGCCAAGGATCCAAGGTGGGTGCCAAGGAACCAAGGTGGGTGTCTGGGTGGGTGCCGAGGTGGGAGCCAGGGTGGGTCCCAAGGTGAGTGCAAAGGTGGGTGCCAGGGTCAAGGTGAGTGCCAATGTGGGTTCCAAGGTGCCAGGGTCAGGGTGAGTGCCAATGTGGGTTCAAAGGTGCTAAGTTGGGTGCGAGGTTGGGTGCGAGGGTGGGTGGGTGCCAAGGTGTGCTAGGTGGAAGCCCGGGTGGGTCGGCATCCCATGGGTGTCGAGTTGGGTGCCTGATGGGTGCTTCTTGTCAAGTTTTAGTCGTCGGGACTCATTTCGAGCCTTAGAGGTCGTTTCTTGTCCGGTTGCCCTGTCTTCGACCTGGGAACCCAATTTTGGTCCTCGGGTCCCATTTTTTTTTGTCTCGCATCCCACTTTTGGCCTGTGGCCTTTTCGGGGTCGATTCTCGTTTTGGGCATCAGAGCATGTTTCTTCTCCTAAAACCCAATATTTGTTTATTAAGTCTCGGAACACATTTTTGTTCTCGTGGACCCATCATGGGTCTTGGAACGCATTTGTGGTCCTTGGGTCCCATTTTGCATCCCGAAACTTGTGTTTTGGTGCTTGATCCCTATTTTGGGTGCCCACCTTGCACCAAGTGCGCACCCGGGGCAAACCGAGCGCCTTGGTGCACCGGGGCAAGATCGAGCGTGCACCCGAGGCGCCCCGAACATGCACCAAGGTGCACTCGGCCCACATGTGAGCGCAGGTCGTTGCGCCCGAGGTGGTGTGTGGGCACCGCGTTGCAGACGGGACACTGCACGCACACGACGCCCCGTCCAGGTGCACGCACGTAGGCCGGGCCGGGTGCACACCCGACGCCCTAGCAAGGTGCGCGCACCCGGGCAGGGCTCACACTTGGCGAACGGGGCGCACTTCGCGAGGGAGGGTGTGCACCTCGACGGGGGTGGGTGGCCGGGGTGGATTCGCACGTGGGTCGCGGTTTGCTAAGTACACACTGCGACAAGCTCATAACGGGTGCGATCATACCAGCGTTAGTGCACCGGATCCCATCAGAACTCCGCAGTTAAGCGCGCTTGGGCCGGAGTAGTACTAGGATGGGTGACCTCCCGGGAAGTCCCGGTGTTGCACCCTTTCTTAGTTTTTCGCCGGGCGTCGCAATGCTATTTGAATAAACCTTTTGCCCGTTTGCGTTCTCGTCGGGGCCGGGCCGGGCCGGGGTGCGCTGCCCGCACTACCGCGCGCGCGGGGGCGACACCGAGCGCGCACCCGAGGCGCCCCGAGCACACAGGCCACGGTGCAACCCGGGCGTTGTGCGCGCACCCCGGTGCGCCCGAGGTGCTGCGCGCGCACCCAGGTGAAATCGGTGTGCACCTCGGCCAGTGCGCGCTCGGTCGAGTCGCGCACGTTGGCCAAGGTGCACGGTGATGTTTCTTACTCTAAGGTTCCGCACCAGACGCCCGGGACAGGTGAGCGAAGCTGGGCGGGGCCGGGTGCGCGGCCGGGGCAGGTGCACGCAGCTGGAGAGAGCTTTGGAGCACACCAGAGGTGCGCACCTTGGAGCACACTTCGGAGCGCACCAATGATGCGCTCCATTCAAAAGTTTCCTGAAAAGGCAAAAAAAGTTGAGATTATAGAATTTCCCACTTGAGAGATTGTAAAAAAAAAAAATTTAAAATGAAGGAAACGCGGGTGCCAAGGTGTGCGCGCCCGGGTGCGCAGCCCAGCCAAGGTGTGCGCACCAAGGCGCCCACCCTGGCGAAGGTGCACGCAAGGTGCGCACCCGAGGCAAACCGGACAATTAACCCAACTTTCGACTTCGCGCGCACCTGCGCACCTTGGAGCGCACTTCGGAGCGCTCCTTGTTGCGCACCAATCTTGGGCACCTCGGAGTGCACCATGGCGCCCACCAAGGTGCGCACCCGGGGCAAACCGAGCTCCGACTTCGTGCGCACCTTGGAGCGCACGAAAGGTGCGCACCATGGCGCCCACCAAGGTGCGCAGCCCAGCCAAGGCGTGCGCATCAAGGTGCGCACCCTGGCGAAGGTGCGCACCCGGGGCAAACCGAGCTCCGACTTCGTGCGCACCTTGGAGCGCACAAAGGGTGCGCAACCCAGCCAAGGTGTGCGCACCCCGGGCAAACCGAGCTCCGAATCGTGCGCACCTTGGAGCACACTTCGGAGCCCTCCTTGGTGCGCACCGATGTTGCGCACCTCGGAGCGCACCCGGGGAAAACAATGCAATTAACCCGACTTTCGACTTCGTGGGCACCTCGGAGCGCTCTCGGGTTCGCACCTCGGAGCACACCGAGGTGCGCACCTTTGATGCGCTGCCTTCACCAATTTCCAGAAAAGGCAAGAAAACATTGAGAAGGTGTGCGCACCGAGGTGCCCACCCTGGCGAAGGTGCACGCGAGGTGCGCACCCGGGGCAAACCGGGCTCCGACTTCGTGCACGCCATGCTGCGCACCTTGGAGGGCCATGGTGCGCACCTTGGAGCACACTTCGGAGCGCTCAATGGTGCCCAACCCAGCCAAGGTGCCCACCGCGGCGAAGGTGCACGCGAGGTGCGCACCCGGGGCAAACCGGGCTCCGACTTCGTGCACGCCGCACCTTGGAGCACACTTCGGAGCGCTCCTTGGTGCGCACCAGGGCGCGCAACCCAGCCGAGGTGCCCACCCCGGCGAAGGTGCACGCGGGGTGCGCACCCGAGGCAAACCGGGCTCCGACTTCGTGCACGCCATGGTGCCCACCGCGGCGAAGGTGCACGCGAGGTGCGCACCCGGGGCAAACCGGGCTCCGACTTCGTGCACGCCGCACCTTGGAGCACACTTCGGAGCGCTCCTTGGTGCGCACCAGGGCGCGCAACCCAGCCGAGGTGCCCACCCCGGCGAAGGTGCACGCGAGGTGCGCACCCGGGGCAAACCGGGCTCCGACTTCGTGCACGCCATGGTGCCCACCGCGGCGAAGGTGCACGCGAGGTGCGCACCCGGGGCAAACCGGGCTCCGACTTCGTGCACGCCGCACCTTGGAGCACACTTCGGAGCGCTCCTTGGTGCGCACCATGGTGCCCACCAGGGCGCGCAACCCCGCCGAAGGTGCACGCGAGGTGCGCACCCGGGGCAAACCGGGCTCCGACTTCGTGCACGCCGCACCTTGGAGCACACTTCGGAGCGCTCCTTGGTGCGCACCAGGGTGCGCAACCCCGCCGAAGGTGCACGCGAGGTGCGCACCCGGGGCAAACCGGGCTCCGACTTCGTGCACGCCATGGTGCGCACCAGGGTGCCCACCGCGGCGAAGGTGCGCACCCGGGGCAAACCGGGCTCCGACTTCGTGCACGCCGCACCTTGGAGCACACTTCGGAGCGCTCCTTGGTGCGCACCAGGGCGCGCAACCCAGCCGAGGTGCCCACCCCGGCGAAGGTGCACGCGAGGTGCGCACCCGGGGCAAACCGGGCTCCGACTTCGTGCACGCCATGGTGCCCACCGCGGCGAAGGTGCGCACCCGGGGCAAACCGGGCTAGGACTTCGTGCACGCCGCACCTTGGAGCACACTTCGGAGCGCTCCTTGGTGCGCACCATGGTGCCCACCAGGCCGCGCAACCCAGCCAAGGTGTGCGCACCAAGGTGCACGCGAGGTGCGCACCCGGGGCAAACCGGGGTCCGGCTTCGTGCACGCCGCACCTTGGAGCACACATCGGGGCGCTCCCGGGTTCGCACCGGCGTTGCGCACCGTGGTGGGCACCTCGGAGCGCACCGTGGTGGGCACCTCGGAGCACACCAAGGTGGGCAGCGAGGTGCGCACCTTTGATGCGATGCCTTCACTAATTTCCATAAAAGGCAAAAGAAAACGAGATTTTAAAATTTCCGTTTTGAAAGATAGTGAGAAAAAGGGAATGCTGGTGCCATCTTGAGCCCGCCCTGGTGCGCAGCCCAGCCAAGGTGTGCGCACCAAGGTGCCCACCCTGGCGAAGGTGCGCGCCCGGGCAATTAACCCAACTTCCAACTTCGCGCGCGCCAGGGTGGGAGCGCACCCAACAACCGGGCCTGGGAAGAGCCAATGCGAGAAACCCCACCAAACGCTCTGACAAAAAAAGAGGGGGCGCTCCAGTAACCCCGCTTCGGAGCGCACCCTGGGCAAACCCAGCCAGGGTGCCCACCCCGGCCAAGGTGCAGGCGAGGTGCGCACCCGGGGCAAACCGGGCTCCGACAACGTGCACGCCGCACCTTGGAGCACACTTCGTAGCGCTCCCGGGTGCGCACCTCAGAGCACACCAAGGTGGGCAGCGAGGTGCGCACCTTTGATGCGCTGCCTTCACTAATTTCCAGAAAAGGCAAAAAAAAGAGGAGATTTTAAAATTTCCGTTTTGAAAGATAGTGAAAAAAACGGAACGCGGGTGCCATCTTGAGCCCGCCCGGGTGCACAGCCCAGGTAAGGTGCCCACCCTGGCAAAGGTGCGCACCCGGGCAATTAACCCTACTTCCGACTTCGTGCGCGCCAGGGTGGCAACCGGGCCTGGGAAGAGCCAATGCGAGAAACCCCACCAAACGCTCCGACAAAAAAAGAGGCGGCGCTCCAATAACCCCGCTTCGGAGCGCAGCCGGGGCAAACCCAGCCAAGGTGCCCACCCCGACGAAGGTGCACGCGAGGTGCGCACCCGGGGCAAACCGGGCTCCGACAACGTGCACGCAGCACCTTGGAGCACACTTCGAAGCACTCCCGGGTGCCCACCGGCGTTGCGCACCGTGGTGGGCAGCGAGGTGCGCACCTTTGATGCGCTGCCTTCACTAATTTCCAGAAAAGGCAAAAAAAAATGAGATTTTAAAATTTCCGTTTTGAAAGATAGTGAAAAAAACGGAACGCGGGTGCCATCTTGAGCCCGCCCTGGTGCGCAGCCCAGGCAAGGCATGCGCACCAAGGTGCCCACCCGCGGTGCACACCCGGGGCAAACCGGGCTCCGACTTCGTGCAGGCCGCACCTTGGAGCACACTTCGGAGCGCTCCTTGGTGCGCACCATGGTGCCCACCAGGGCGCACCCGGGGCAAACCGGGCTCCGACTTCGTGCACGCCGCACCTTGGAGCACACATCGGAGCGCTCCCAGGTTCGCACCAGCGTTGCGCACCTTTGATGCGCTGCCTTCACTAATTTCCAGAAAAGGCAAAAAAAAACGATATTTTAAAATTTCCGTTCTGAAAGATAGTGAAAAAAACGGAACGCGGGTGCCATCTTGAGCCCTTCCTGGTGCGCAGCCCAGGCAAGTTGTGCGCACCAAGGTGCCCACCCTGGCGGAGGTGCGCGCCCGGGGCAAACCGGGCTCCGACTTCGTGCACTGCATGGTGCCCACCAAGGCGCGCAACCCAGCCAAGGTGCCCACCGCAGCGAAGGTGCACGCGAGGTGCGCACCCGAGGTGCACACCCGGGGCAAACCGAGCTCCGACTTCGTGCACGCCGCACCTTGGAGCACACTTCAGAGCGCTCCTTGGTGCGCACCAGGGCGCGCAACCCAGCCAAGGTGCTCACCCCGGCGAAGGTGCACGCGAGGTGCGCACCCGGGGCAAGCCGGGCTCGGACTTCGTGCACGCCGCACCTTGGAGCACACATCGGAGCGCTCCCGGGTTCGCACCAGCATTGCGCACCTTTGATGCGCTGCCTTCACTAATTTCCAGAAAAGGCAAAAAAAAAAAAAAAAACGAGATTTTAAAATTTCCGTTTTGAAAGATAGTGAAAAAAACGGAACGCGGGTGCCATCTTGAGCCCGCCCTGGTGTGCAGCCCAGGCAAGTTGTGCGCACCAAGGCACCCACCCTGGCCAAGGTGGGTCACGGGGTGGGTCCTAGGGTGGGTAACGGGGTGGGTACTAAGGTGCGTGCCAAGGTGGGTCATGGGGTGGGTGCCAAGGTGGGCACCAGGGTGGGTGTGCACCAACCCTAGCCAGGGTAGGTCACGGGGTGGTTGTCGGGGTGGGCGTCAAGGAGCCAAGGTGGGTGGCAAGTAGCCAAGTTGCGTGCCAAGGTGGGTGTCGGGGTGGGTGCCAAGGATCCAAGGTGGGTGCCAAGGAACCAAGGTGGGTGTCTGGGTGGGTGCCGAGGTGGGAGCCAGGGTGGGTCCCAAGGTGAGTGCAAAGGTGGGTGCCAGGGTCAAGGTGAGTGCCAATGTGGGTTCCAAGGTGCCAGGGTCAGGGTGAGTGCCAATGTGGGTTCAAAGGTGCTAAGTTGGGTGCGAGGTTGGGTGCGAGGGTGGGTGGGTGCCAAGGTGTGCTAGGTGGAAGCCCGGGTGGGTCGGCATCCCATGGGTGTCGAGTTGGGTGCCTGATGGGTGCTTCTTGTCAAGTTTTAGTCGTCGGGACTCATTTCGAGCCTTAGAGGTCGTTTCTTGTCCAGTTGCCCTGTCTTCGACCTGGGAACCCAATTTTGGTCCTCGGGTCCCATTTTTTTTTGTCTCGCATCCCACTTTTGGCCTGTGGCCTTTTCGGGGTCGATTCTCGTTTTGGGCATCAGAGCATGTTTCTTCTCCTAAAACCCAATATTTGTTTATTAAGTCTCGGAACACATTTTTGTTCTCGTGGACCCATCATGGGTCTTGGAACGCATTTGTGGTCCTTGGGTCCCATTTTGCATCCCGAAACTTGTGTTTTGGTGCTTGATCCCTATTTTGGGTGCCCACCTTGCACCAAGTGCGCACCCGGGGCAAACCGAGCGCCTTGGTGCACCGGGGCAAGATCGAGCGTGCACCCGAGGCGCCCCGAACATGCACCAAGGTGCACTCGGCCCACATGTGAGCGCAGGTCGTTGCGCCCGAGGTGGTGTGTGGGCACCGCGTTGCAGACGGGACACTGCACGCACACGACGCCCCGTCCAGGTGCACGCACGTAGGCCGGGCCGGGTGCACACCCGACGCCCTAGCAAGGTGCGCGCACCCGGGCAGGGCTCACACTTGGCGAACGGGGCGCACTTCGCGAGGGAGGGTGTGCACCTCGACGGGGGTGGGTGGCCGGGGTGGATTCGCACGTGGGTCGCGGTTTGCTAAGTACACACTGCGACAAGCTCATAACGGGTGCGATCATACCAGCGTTAGTGCACCGGATCCCATCAGAACTCCGCAGTTAAGCGCGCTTGGGCCGGAGTAGTACTGGGATGGGTGACCTCCCGGGAAGTCCCGGTGTTGCACCCTTTTTTAGTTTTTCGCCGGGCGTCGCAATGCTATTTGAATAAACCTTTTGCCCGTTTGCGTTCTCGTCGGGGCCGGGCCGGGCCGGGGTG
>NW_026729077.1:0-10000 GCF_030272615.1 Cryptomeria japonica | reverse complement strand
CGTGAGAGTGTGCACCGTGCACGCGACCGAGTAAGGCCACTCAGAGACATCCATTTCCCAGGCATATGCCCCCTACGCACTTTTGGTGGTGCACCCCGCACGAACAATCCCGCCTCGACCAGCCTGAACAATTCCCCTCTCGAAGGAAGGCCTCGGCCTTAATCGTCCACGACAAACAGCTCGACGAGGCATGAAGCACCCACGGGAGCCGGAGCACGACGATGCAGAGTCTCGGTTCACAGGAGCCTGGGAAGAACATCCCGTACGGAACCCTTTACCCGAAAACATCCGAACCGCACATGCTCGCGACAGTCCTGCCGTTAGAGAATGCACCGTGCACGCGACCGAGTAAGGCCACTCAGAGACATCCATTTCCCAGGTATATGCCCCCTACGCACTTTTGGTGGCGCAACTCGCACGAACAGTCCCACCTCGACCCCGTATACAAGCTTTTTTGCCTCGAAGAGTTCGTCGGAGACGAAGAAGCAACCTTCAGTGCAACCGTAGCACTCTTTTGTGCAACCGCCCAAACAACGCCCCCTCTACCCTCTGTCGAAACACTCGGCATTGCTGCTCCCTAAGGTGAGCTTCTCCTCATAGGCAATTCCGCTCTTATCCGGTCACGTTTGTGTGCCCGAATTTCGCAAGGCAACCTCCATGGGACATGGAAAAGACTCGAGAAGAGAGCTCGCTCACGGGAGAGAGAAGCCAAGGAGACCACGAGAGTGCTGAGAGTGGGACAGCGCTGAATAGGCGGGAGAAGCCTGCGCGTATAAACGGAGATATATATCCAATTGCAACGAAGGAACGTGCCAAAGATCGAGAACAATGGCAGAAATGCTAGTAACGTGCACTTCGGGACCAACGCATCACCGGAAGACAACCGCCAAACATCGAAAGAGTCGCGATGCTCCGCAACCTACGTGCAAAGCGGTCGCACACCGGGTAAGGGAGTGAGAGCCCCAAACATAGCTGGGCGAGGCGCTCACTCCGCTCTTTAATATCTCGTTAATACCGCCAAGGAAATGGCACAAGCACACACACACAAGCATCCTCGGAAGAGGACAGTTCGAGTGACAGGTCAAATCCAAGAGTTCCGAAGACTACCTCCAGGAACAATCGGGAACAAGACCGATTACAAGTCGTCGAGTCTGTTACTGGGCGAACACGAGATGCGCACAGGAAATCGATCAGCCCTCACAATGGCCCAAGGCCAGAGATCGGACTGCTACGATTTACCCCAACAATCATCGTGCCACTCTTCGCAGAGAGGTGATAGACGCCAACGAGCCCGCGCATAGCAATCGAGGTGTAAAAAGGGCGTTGAAGGCAGGAAGCCTGGACGAAAGAGGCTACGAGGTCACCTCGAAGCGGTCTAAGAATCGGGCGCACTTGGGGCGACTACCAGTGCCAACCCCTTATCCCGCGGTGCGTCCGACACACAGAAATTTCCAAGGCGGCCAAGGAGCCTCCCCGCATAGCAATCGGGGTGTGAGGTTACGGATGCAGCATTGATAGCAATCGAGGTGGGAGGCGAAGGATGCAGAAGTGAGAGCCGAGGGATGTAGCAGAGATAGCAATCGGGGTGTGTGATGCAGAAGAGATAGCAATCGAGGTGTGCGGTGGGAAGGGCCCAGCAGCCAGAATGCATGAAGCGACGGATGAAGCAGTGATGACAACCGGGCTGTGAGGAGAGGAGGGATGCAGCCAAGAAAGCAATCAGGGCTCGAGGCAAGGGATGCATCAAGGATAGCAATCATGTTGTGAGGCGAGATTCCAAAGGCTAAACGTGAGAGGCTGCAGGGTCGACTCAGAGAGGTCTATGCATGTGAGAGGCTGAAAGCAAGGTCAACTCGGAGCGGTCTATGCATCGGGCGCGCTTGGGGCGACTACCAGTGCCAACCCCTTATCCCGCGACGCGTCCGACAAAGAGAACGTTCCAAGGCGGCAGAGGAGGTTACCAGCCGAAGGATGCAGTAGCAATAACAGGTATAGTTCCGCGGCGGCCGAGAAGACTCACCGCATAGGAATCGGGATGCGAGGCGAGGGATGCGGCGGGAAGGCCCCGACGGCTAAACGGAAGAGGCTGCAGGGCCGCCTCGGAATGGTCCAAGCATCGGACGCGATTGGGACGACTACCAGTGCCAACCCCTTATCCCGCGATGCGTCCGATACACAGATAGTTCCAAGGCGGCCGAGGAGCCTCACCGCATATCAATCGGGGTGCGAGGCGAGGGATGGGGCGGGAAGGCCCCAACGGCTAGACGGAAGAGGCTTCAGGGCCACCTCGGAATGCTCCAAGCATCGGACGCGCTTGGGGCGACTACCAGTGCCAACCCCTTATCCCGCGATGCGTCCGATACACAGATGGTTCCAAGGCGGCCGAGGAGCCTCACCGCATAGCAATCGGGGGTGCGAGGCGAGGGATGGGGCGGGAAGGCCCCAACGGCTAGACGGAAGAGGCTTCAGGGCCGCCTCGGAATGGTCCAAGCATCGGACGCGCTTGGGGCGACTACCAGTGACAACCCCTCATCCCGCGATGCGTCCGATACGAAGATGGTTCCAAGGCGGCCGAGGAGCCTCACCGCATAGCAATCGGGGTGCGAGGTGGGGGATGCGGCGAGATGGCCCCAACGGCTAGACGGAAGAGGCCACAGGGCCGCGTCGGAATAGTCCAAGCATCGGACGCGCTTGGGGCGACTACCAGTGACAACCCCTTATCCCGCGATGCGTCCGATACGAAGATAGTTCCAAGGCGGCCGAGGAGCCTCACCGCATAGCAATCCGGGTGCGAGGTGGGGGATGCGGCGAGATGGCCCCAACGGCTAGACGGAAGAGGCTGCAGGGCCGCCTCGGAATAGTCCAAGCATCGGACGCGCTTGGGGCGACTACCAGTGACAACCCCTTATCCCGCGATGCTTCCGATACGAAGACAGTTCCAAGGCGGCCGAGGAGCCTCACCGCATAGCAATGGGGGTGCGAGGTGAGGGATGCGGCGAGATGGCCCCAACGGCTAGACGGAAGAGGCCACAGGGCCGCCTCGGAATAGTCCAAGCATCGGACGCGCTTGGGGCGACTACCAGTGACAACCCCTTATCCCGCGATGCATCCGATACGAAGATAGTTCCCAGGCGGCCGAGGAGCCTCACCGCATAGCAATCGGGGTGCGAGGCGAGGGATGCGGCGAGATGGCCCCAAAGGGTAGACGGAAGAGGCTGCGGGGCCGCCTCGGAATAGTCCAAGCATCGAACGCGCTTGGGGCGACTACCACTGCCAACCCCTTATCCCGCGATGCGTCCGATACACAGATAGTTCCGAGGCGGCCGAGGAGCTGGGGGATGCGGCGAGATGGCCCCAACGGCTAGACGGAAGAGGCTGCAGGGCCGCCTCGGAATAGTCCAAGCATCGGACGCGCTTGGGGCGACTACCAGTGACAACCCCTTATCCCGCGATGCGTCCGATACACAGATAGTTCCGAGGCGGCCAAGGAGCCTCACCGCATAGCAATCGTGGTGCGAGGTGGGGGATGCAGCGAGATGGCCCCAACGGCTAGACGGAAGAGGCTGCAGGGCCGCCTCGGAATGGTCCAAGCATCGGACGCGCTTGGGGCGACTACCACTGCCAACCCCTTATCCCGCGATGCGTCCGATACACAGATAGTTCCAAGGCGGCCGAGGAGCCTCACCGAATAGCAATCGGGGTGCGAGGCGAGGGATGCGGCGAGAAAGCCCCAACGGCTAGAGGGAAGAGGCTTCAGGTCCGCCTCGGAATGGTCCAAGCATCGGACGCGCTTGGGGCGACTACCAGTGACAACCCCTTATCCCGCGACGCGTCCGATACACAGATAGTTCCAAGGCGGCCGAGGAGCCTCACCGCATAGCAATCGGGGTGCGAGGCGAGGGATGCGGCGAGAAGGACCCAACGGCTAGACGGAAGAGGCTTCAGGGCCGCCTCGGAATGGTCCAAGCATCGGACGCGCTTGGGGCGACTACCAGTGACAACCCCTTATCCCGCGACGCGTCCGATACACAGATAGTTCCAAGGCGGCCGAGGAGCCTCACCGCATAGCAATCGGGGTGCGAGGCGAGGGATGCGGCGAGAAGGACCCAACGGCTAGACGGAAGAGGCTTCAGGTCCGCCTCGGAATGGTCCAAGCATCGGACGCGCTTGGGGCGACTACCAGTGACAACCCCTTATCCCGCGACGCGTCCGATACACAGATAGTTCCAAGGCGGCCGAGGAGCCTCACCGCATAGCAATCGGGGTGCGAGGCGAGGGATGCGGCGAGAAGGACCCAACGGCTAGACGGAAGAGGCTTCAGGGCCGCCTCGGAATGGTCCAAGCATCGGACGCGCTTGGGGCGACTACCAGTGACAACCCCTTATCCCGCGATGCGTCCGATACACAGATAGTTCCAAGGCGGCCGAGGAGCCTCACCGCATAGCAATCGGGGTGCGAGGCGAGGGATGCGGCGAGAAGGACCCAACGGCTAGACGGAAGAGGCTTCAGGGCCGCCTCGGAATGGTCCAAGCATCGGACGCGCTTGGGGCGACTACCAGTGACAACCCCTTATCCCGCGACGCGTCCGATACACAGATAGTTCCAAGGCGGCCGAGGAGCCTCACCGCATAGCAATCGGGGTGCGAGGCGAGGGATGCGGCAAGAAGGACCCAACGGCTAGACGGAAGAGGCTTCAGGGCCGCCTCGGAATGGTCCAAGCATCGGACGCGCTTGGGGCGACTACCAGTGACAACCCCTTATCCCGCGACGCGTCCGATACACAGATAGTTCCAAGGCGGCCGAGGAGCCTCACCGCATAGCAATCGGGGTGCGAGGCGAGGGATGCGGCGAGAAGGACCCAACGGCTAGACGGAAGAGGCTTCAGGTCCGCCTCGGAATGGTCCAAGCATCGGACGCGCTTGGGGCGACTACCAGTGACAACCCCTTATCCCGCGACGCGTCCGATACACAGATAGTTCCAAGGCGGCCGAGGAGCCTCACCGCATAGCAATCGGGGTGCGAGGCGAGGGATGCGGCGAGAAGGACCCAACGGCTAGACGGAAGAGGCTTCAGGGCCGCCTCGGAATGGTCCAAGCATCGGACGCGCTTGGGGCGACTACCAGTGACAACCCCTTATCCCGCGACGCGTCCGATACACAGATAGTTCCAAGGCGGCCGAGGAGCCTCACCGCATAGCAATCGGGGTGCGAGGCGAGGGATGCGGCGAGAAGGACCCAACGGCTAGACGGAAGAGGCTTCAGGGCCGCCTCGGAATGGTCCAAGCATCGGACGCGCTTGGGGCGACTACCAGTGACAACCCCTTATCCCGCGACGCGTCCGATACACAGATAGTTCCAAGGCGGCCGAGGAGCCTCACCGCATAGCAATCGGGGTGCGAGGCGAGGGATGCGGCGAGAAGGACCCAACGGCTAGACGGAAGAGGCTTCAGGGCCGCCTCGGAATGGTCCAAGCATCGGACGCGCTTGGGGCGACTACCAGTGACAACCCCTTATCCCGCGACGCGTCCGATACACAGATAGTTCCAAGGCGGCCGAGGAGCCTCACCGCATAGCAATCGGGGTGCGAGGCGAGGGATGCGGCGATAAGGACCCAACGGCTAGACGGAAGAGGCTTCAGGGCCGCCTCGGAATGGTCCAAGCATCGGACGCGCTTGGGGCGACTACCAGTGACAACCCCTTATCCCGCGACGCGTCCGATACACAGATAGTTCCAAGGCGGCCGAGGAGCCTCACCGCATAGCAATCGGGGTGCGAGGCGAGGGATGCGGCGAGAAGGACCCAACGGCTAGACGGAAGAGGCTTCAGGGCCGCCTCGGAATGGTCCAAGCATCGGACGCGCTTGGGGCGACTACCAGTGACAACCCCTTATCCCGCGACGCGTCCGATACACAGATAGTTCCAAGGCGGCCGAGGAGCCTCACCGCATAGCAATCGGGCTGCGAGGCGAGGGATGCGGCGAGAAGGACCCAACGGCTAGGCGGAAGAGGCTTCAGGGCCGCCTGGGAATGGTCCATGCATCGCACGCGCTTGGGGCGACTACCAGTGACAACCCCTTATCCCGCGACGCGTCCGATACACAGATAGTTCCAAGGCGGCCGAGGAGCCTCACCGCATAGCAATCGGGGTGCGAGGCGAGGGATGCGGCGAGAAGGACCCAACGGCTAGACGGAAGAGGCTTCAGGGCCGCCTCGGAATGGTCCAAGCATCGGACGCGCTTGGGGCGACTACCAGTGACAACCCCTTATCCCGCGACGCGTCCGATACACAGATAGTTCCAAGGCGGCCGAGGAGCCTCACCGCATAGCAATCGGGGTGCGAGTCGAGGGATGCGGCGAGAAGGACCCAACGGCTAGACGGAAGAGGCTTCAGGGCCGCCTCGGAATGGTCCAAGCATCGGACGCGCTTGGGGCGACTACCAGTGACAACCCCTTATCCCGCGATGCGTCTGATACACAGATAGTTCCAAGGCGGCCGAGGAGCCTCACCGCATAGCAATCGGGGTGCGAGGCAAGGGATGCGGCGAGAAGGACCCAACGGCTAGACGGAAGAGGCTTCAGGGCCGCCTCGGAATGGTCCAAGCATCGGACGCGCTTGGGGCGACTACCGTTGCCAACCCCTTATCCCGCGATGCGTCTGATACACAGATAGTTCCGAGGCGGCCGAGGAGCCTCACCGCATAGCAATCGGGTTGCGAGGCAGATTATTGGGAAGGGAACCCCCTGGGATGCGGCTCAAGCAGTGCCCAAAGGGACTGGAATGCGGAATCACATCGAGAGACCCAAATGCTATACGAGGGCTCAAATCGAATTATCGATTTGGCCACGACATGGACGCATCGGAACGACTACCTTTGCCGAACCACTCGCAATTGCATCCATACCGAAACCAATAGACATTTCCGTTAGAGCCCTCGCATAGCATTCGGGAATCTCGCATGCCCCTCTAAATCGACCAATGCTGGCGCTCAACGAAAATCCGAGCGCTACCACCGTTCGAGCGCCAGCATTGGTCGAGTTAGAGGGGCACGGGGGAGAATGCTCCAGTCAACACCTCCCCTATATAAGTTATTTGTCCGATTCTCGCACAACCGTAGTCTGCCTCGTCGAATCAAACAACGGTCCCAGATTCCGACTTCCGTTCCGTAGAGACCCAAAAGCTAGATGGAGGCTCGCAAGAAAGAGAGTCGGCGCATAGCAATCGGGTTTCTCGAACGTTTAGGGACCGAGCTCACTTGCGGATAGGGCAAAATCCGCCAAGCAACCCAAAAGCTAGACGGGGGCTCGAATCGAATCGCCTAGGCGGCCACAACAACGACGTGTTGGATCGACTACCAGTGCCAAACCATTCAGCAAGACTAGTCTGTGTCGAGGCCGGATAGAGATTCTCAGAGAGCGCCCGTACAGCATTTAGGAGACCTGCCGCGTCCCTCACACTCGACAAATGGTGGTGCACGTTTATAAATCCGAGCGATCCCAACCCTTTCAAGCACCAACATCGGTCGAGATAGAGGGGCACGGAGGGGGCTGCGTGAGACAACACAGTCCCCTATATAAGTTATTTGTCCGATTCTCACACATCCGAAGAATGGTCATCAAATCGGACAACAGCCCAAACTTCCGACTTCCGTCCCAGAAAGCCCAAGAGCTATCTAAAACGTTCATGGCCGGAACTCGATCGCGGCTATACCAGTCCGCCAAGCAACCCAAAAGCTAGACTGGAGCTCTAGTCGAATCACCTCTGTGGCCATTGCAAGGACGTGTTGGAGCGACTACCATTGCCGAACCATTCCGCAGGTCGAGTCCATACCAAGGCCGCATAGAGATTCACGATGAGCTCCTGCATAGCAATCAGGAGACTTGCCGTGTCCATCACAATCGATAAATCCTGGTGCAAGATTTTTGCATCCGAGCGCTCCAACCAGTCGAGCACCAGCATCAATCGACATAAACGGGCACGGGGGGAGGATGCTCGAGAACACTACCTCCCCTATATAAGTTATTTGTCCGATTCTCAAGCAGCCGAAGTCTGGTCATCGAATCGGGTCAAAGACCACAACTTCCGACTTTACCCACAATGCAAGTCATCGAATCGAACATCGGCCCCCGAGTCGGACTCCATGCGTATGTCAGGTCATCGGACCCAAATTCCGCCTTCCTGCGCATGGCGGGCCATCAATATCAACTCGGTCATCGGACCCAAACTCCGCCTTTCTGCGCATGGCACGCCTTCAAATCGGTCATCGGACCCAAATTCCGCCTTCCTGTGCATGGCGGGCCATCAACATCAACTCGGTCATCGGACCCAAATTCCGCCTTTCTGCGCATGGCACGCCATCAACTCGGTCATCGGACCCAAATTCCGCCTTCCTGCGCATGGCAGGTCATCGGACACAAATTCAGACCTCGCCAATATGCCTACGTATCGAATCGGTCATCGGACCCAACTTCCGACTTCATCCATACTGTAGGGTCTTTGAGGTTGGCGCGGTGCGCTCAACCCGGGGAGTCGACCCATCGAAGCATACACCTCCCCTATATAAGCTATTTGTCCGATTCCCACACCTGTGTAGTTTGCACCTCTGACCAGGACATCGACCCCAACTTCCGAACTCGACTGCAACGACGGCACCAGCGCCTTGGTGCGCACCTTGCGACGCACAGTCCCAACATTCGCCTTCCTGCACATGGCAGGTCATCGGACCCAAATTCCGACCTCGCGAGTATGCCTACATATCGAATCGGTCATCGGACACAACTTCCGACTTCATCCATACCGTAGGGTCTTTGAGGTTGGCGCGGTGCGCTCAACCCGGGGAGTCGACCCAACGAAGCATACACCTCCCCTATATAAGCTATTTGTCCGATTCCCACACCTGTGTAGTTTGCACCTCCGATCAGGACATCGACCCCAACTTCCGAACTCGCCTGCAACGACCGAACCAGCGCCTTGGTGCGCACCTTGCAACGCACAGTGCCAACATTCGCCTTCCTGCACATGGCAGGTCATCGGACCCAAATTCCGACCTCGCGAGTATGCCTACATATCGAATCGGTCATCGGACCCAACTTCCGACTTCATCCATACCGTAGGGTCTTTGAGGTTGGCGCGGTGCGCTCAACCCGGGGAGTCGACCCAACGAAGCATACACCTCCCCTATATAAGCTATTTGTCCGATTCCCACACCTGTGTAGCTTGCACCTCCGATCAGGACATCGACCCCAACTTCCGAACTCGACTAAAAAGACCGCACCAGCACCTTGGTGTGCACCTTGCAACGCACAGTGCCAACATTCGCCTTCCTGCACATGGCAGGTCATCGGACCCAAATTCCGACCTCATGAGCATACCTACTAATCGAATCGGTCATCGGACCCAACTTCCGACTTCATCCATACCGTAGGGTCTTTGAGGTTGGCGCGGTGCGCTCAACCTGGGGAGTCGACCCATCGAAGCATACACCTCCCCTATATAAGCTATTTGTCCGATTCCGACACCTGTGTAGTTTGCACCTCCGCTCAGGACATCGACCCCAACTTCCGAACTCGCCTGCAACGACCGAACCAGCGCCTTGGTGCGCACCAAAAGTGCGCACTTTTGGAGGGCACTTTTGTGCGCTCCAAAGGTGCGCACTTTTGGAGGGCACTTTTGTGCGCTCCAAAGGTGCGCACTTTTGGAGGGCACTTTTTGGAGGGCACTTTTGTGCGCTCCAAAGGTGCGCACTTTTGGAGGGCACTTTTTGGAGGGCACTTTTCTGCGCTCCAAAGGTGCGCACTTTTGGAGGGCACTTTTTGGAGGGCACTTTTCTGCGCTCCAAAGGTGCGCACTTTTGGAGGGCACTTTTTGGAGGGCACTTTTCTGCGCTCCAAAGGTGCGCACTTTTGGAGGGCACTTTTTGGAGGGCACTTTTCTGCGCTCCAAAGGTGCGCACTTTTGGAGGGCACTTTTGTGCACTCCAAAGGTGCACACTTTTGGAGGGCACT